>NW_023505354.1:0-40000 GCF_004664715.2 Peromyscus leucopus | reverse complement strand
GAAGGTGACCCATTTCATCCAACCCAGGCAGCCGAGCAGCAGATAAGTGACCGCCGGAACAGAAAACGAACTTCGACAATCGATTCATCACACAGGTGTGCCAATTGCCCAATTTCTTTGTACTTTCAGTTTTGCCGCCGGTAGGATGAGAATAACAGCTCCTAACTCACAGAGGTTTTGGAGGAGTCAGTGTGTTAGTTTATGAGACATTAGAACGGACCTGTCACTTACCGAGTGTGAAAAATGTTAGCTACTGTTGTTATTATAAATTGTACTAAGAGGTGAGAAAACCATCAGCTTCCAGATCCCTTCCAGGAGCTGGGGTGGGGTGGCTGTGAGGAACTTACCTGACTGAATAGGAATCTGCTAGTGTTCCCTCCTTGCTGGGTGCTGTTAAAGAACAAAAAGCTATTCATTGATACTTGTAAAGGCACAGGTAGAAAGGTTTATTCAGTAGCAGTTTTGATAGGTTTAAGGATCTTAGAGAATGGAGTTGTACAGTATAAGGTACAGACTGGGTTCAACCCTGAACACAGCGGGCAAATAGGAATTTATAGCCAAGGTATAGAGCAGCCTCAGTGGATGGGAAAGTGCTGAAGACTCACCAGGGCTTAGAGAACATTTGGCTAAGCCTGCCTAACAGGCTTCTGATTGAAGAATGCCAGGATGGTCAGACATCATCTGGAAGATGATGGGAGTTGAGTGTTTGATCTGACATCGAGAGTGAATGTGCTTTCAAGAGGGAATGGGTGGGGCACCACATTGACTTGGCCAAGTTCTTTGCTAAAACTGGCTTTTACGAGATAGGTCTGTTGGAGAAAAGACTCAGAAGCATGGCCTGAAAAAGAAAGGTGGTCAGGTTCAGAATCCAAACTGCCTCAGGGCTTGGGTTCTTTTTGTCCCAGACACATACACAGATCTGTGTTGGTATCATACTTTGACCCTGAGATATCAGCGGCATTAGAAGTGGATGCATACCCTGTCTAGGACTGTGATCAAAGAGCACAGAATGACTTCATTCAAGAGCTTCTTTTTTTTGTATGTCAAATGAGTTTCCGAGCTTACAAGAAGCCTAGGGCCTGTTCTGGACAGGCTACATTAAGGATGAGGCAACATATTGAAAATGCTGGTCTGGGTCTTGCATTTAGTTTGGTTGGGTTCTCTTCGTCTAGAAGCTCTTGGCTAGAGTGGCACCCCCAAACCACTCTTAGCATCATTGTCTCAGCTGTAAGACGGAGGGGTGAGCCCCACCATCTCTGAAAGTTCTATCTCGAAGAGCTGCCCGCCCTGTCTCTTGGTCTTGATGATCAGAAAAGAAAGTGGAAGCTGGACTTTTTTTTTTTTTTTTTTTTTTTGGTTTTTTGAGACAGGGTTTCTCTGTGTAGCTTTGCGCCTTTCCTGGAACTCACTTGGTAGCCCAGGCTGGCCTCGAACTCACAAAGATCCGCCTGCCTCTGCCTCCCGAGTGCTGGGACTAAAGGCGTGCACCACCCACCGCCCGGCGGAAGCTGGACTTTTAAAGGTCTGAAACTTTTGACTTCTGCAGTCCTGGAAGTGGCATCTACCTGGGAGGCTTGCCCAGCATCAGGAAGTACCTTAGCTCCGAATGTGAGGGGCAGGAGAGAGCAATGGAGGCTGAACTCGAGGGTCATGAGAAGAAGGGGTCAAGAAGGTCCCTGAGGAGGAGCTGGTACACAGATGCATGCTTGTATGACATGCAAGGACATGACTCCTTTGTGGTTTGCCCTGCATCCTCTATTGGGAAGACCTTTTCCCCTGATACTTGTGTTTCAGGTGAGGCTGTTCAGCATGGAGCTTCCTCTGTCTCTATTCATCAGTGGCAAATGTGACCAAGCTGGAGAAGATGAGCCATTTTCAGAGACCATTGAGAGAGTGAGACAAGGGGAAGTCTTCTATCTTTGGACTAATTAGATGTGCGAACTAGTGTTTTAGTTAGGGTTTCTACTGCTGTGATGAGACATCATGACCAAAAGCAAGACAGGGAGGAAGGGGTTTATTTGGCTCATACTTTTACATTGTAGTTCATCACTGAAGGAAGTCAGGACAGGAACTAAAACAGGGCCAGAACCTGGAGGCAGGAGCTGATGTAGAGACAACGGAGGGGGGCAACTTACTGGCTTGCTTATCATGGCTTACTCAGCCTGATTTCTTACAGAACCCAGGACCACCAGCCCAGGGATGGCACCACCCACTATGGGCTGGGCCTCCCCCATCAATCACTAATTAAGAAAATACCCTACAGGTCTGCCTATAACCTGATCTTATGGAGGCATTTTCTTAGTTGAGGTTTCCCCCTCTCAAAGGACTTTAGCTTGTGTCAAGTTGACATAAAACTATCCAGCACACAAAGTAAGTGTATTTTGTTATTATTTTGTTTTGTTTTTTTCAAGACAGGTTTCTCTGGTATAGCCCTGGCTCTCCTGGAACTCACTCTGTAGACCAGGGTGGCCTTGAACTCAGAGATCTGCCTGCCTCTGCCTCCTGAGTGCTGGGATTAAAGGTGTGTGCCACTACTACCTGGCTAATGGAGACTGTTCTTTGCCTTTTTTTCCCTTTCATTTTTCAAGACAGGGTCTCTGTGTGGACCTGGAATTGGACTAGAACTGTCTGTCCTGGAACTCACACCCTAGATTAGGCTGGCCTTTTGTTATTTTTTGAGACAGGGTCATTCTATGTATCCCAAGCTGGCCTAGAACTCACCATGTAGCCCTGACTGTCTATAAGCTCATGTTTATCCTCTTGCATCAGTTTCCTGAGTGCTGGGGATTACAGATGTGAGATACCACATCTGGCTCAACTGAGTAAGCTTGGAATTGCTTGGGACAACCATCATCTTTGATGCTCTATGGGAAAAGCCTGCCTGGAAACGGAGCAAACTCAAGGGAAAATAGAACAGAACGGAGAGAGTTTCCCAGTGACGTCATTTTGAATTTCTGCATAGAGCTAAACCTAGAACCACCCTTGGGCTTTCCACTGACTTGTTCTAGCAATTTCTTCCTTTTGACCATTCCAATTTGAGTTGAATTTCTGTTAATTGCTGTGCTGCTAATTTGCAAAGTCCTAGCACACACAATGTCCAGTGCATGTATCATCACTTTTGGATGATGATATGCTAGATTCTTTATGTTCAAGGACCAGCAGTATCTGCATCAGTCCTCAGTCTGCAGCAGTCCTCAGAGCTGATAGGCCCATGACAGACCCATAGAATCAGTATCTGCTGGGGACCCCACTACTCTGACTTTTGGTCTGTTTGATTGCAGCAGCTGAGAGGTCCCCATGCTTCTGTATTTAGTATAGAGTGGAAGCCTGCTTCTGTGAAGGGCACAGCTGTGGAATTCTCCAGAGGTGGTGGTGGTCATGTGGAAATGAAGTAGGAAACTGCCCTCTCTTGGACCCAGGTCCCCAAAGTTGTCTGTATCCATGGACAGAGCCCACAAGGGCCCTGAAAGGGAATTTCTACTAAATCTTGCACTGCTTTCTTTTCCTACCACCACAAAATATCTTCGTTCTGTCCTTATAACACAGAATTTTTTTTTCTTCTCTTTGAAAAGTTTAGGTCCATCTTTACATAAGTACAAATCCAGCATCCAGACTGAATCCTTGTATATTTTTAACTGGACATGAACTATCTCCAAAATACGTTGTGAGTTTTCATTTTCCTTCTAAGATTCATCATTGTGCTGAATCAATTTGCCCTGGAACTAATCCAGATGTTTCTGAAACCAGTCAACTGGAAGGAAGTGGGGATATCAGAATATAGTCTCTGTCTTAAACCTGAGCAAAAATACTTGGTAATTGAAACTTCATTCTAACTGGCCACTGTGGGATTTGGCCTGTGGTTTTACATTTTCAGTCGGCTGGTCTGATGCTGTGTTCTCTTCCTTTTCCATTTCTCTGAGTGATGACATCACCAGGACCCATGTGGCACCTGTGACCAATTACGGATAGGTCCAAGTGGCATCATTAAGATGTTAGCAGGTGGCAGAGGTCTGTGTAGATGAAATGTCAAGAAGATGGAGGCATCTTTCTTAGGGAAGAAGGGGACCGCCCCAGGGAGTTGCTGGAGCTGTTTGTGTTTGTTTTTATGATTTTTAACTGCTGACAAATAACCCTTTCCTGCCTAGAACTCTGCTGGAGAGCAGGCAGAGGTATGGGTAGGGATGAGAGGGAGAGGGGGAAACTGGCCTTTTCTGCTCACCATAGTCAGCAACTCACTAGGGATTCTAATCAGGCAGAAATATTATCCTGTTAGCTCATTATGAAACCCTAACAAGGTCCCAACTCCAAGTCAGGACTGCCTTTCTCTTGCTGGGGATAACGGTGAGCAGAATATTGGAGCCTTTTGGTAACTCATTTGTCATAACATGAGATTTGCTGGTTGGGATGAGCTCTGGGGCAGGAGGGGCCCAGGAGAGAGCAGGGAAAGAGATGGAGGCAGATCCTCTTTGCAGAGACGGCAGGGCAACAGTCTCGGGTCTGGCAAGGCAGCCAAGCAGAGCTGACTGCAGGGCCTGGGCCCTGCTTTATATGTATGGTATGTAGACAGGTTTCTTTTTTGTTCTTGGAAGCGGGTAGTGTCATGGCCACTGCTGGGCGTTGGGGGAACTATCTTGCCTTGGTTTATAAGGAAAGCCCTCAAGACTTCTGCTTTGCAAAGTTTTATGGTTATCACTTAGTGATCAAATATATTCCATGTTAATCACTTTCCAGCTTAAAAATGGTCCCTGGCTCCTTTATTCCTATTGTCTAAATCTCAGTTACTTTATTTATTCATCAAGGAAGATCTCTTTAAAATAACCCTACCCAGACTAGCACTATTCAAGGATTTTCTCCCACCTAAAATTCTCTATTTAAAACATATAAGGCCAGTTTCTGCAATATCTTGTGAAAATTGTTAATTCACACTTGGTAATTCCCACTGAATATTCAAGTTCTATCTGCCCATCATAACTCATCAAAAGCACTGCATTTCCCATGGTTATTCTAGCTTTCACTGGATGTCTGAAGCATGGCCCCAAATGGGGATTAGAAAAATTATAGTCTGTGGACCCAATCTGGACCATCATCTATTTTTACAAATAAAGTTTTATTGGAATGCAGTCGTGTTTTATTCACTCACGTGTTTGCGTATGTTAAGTAGGAAAACAGAAGATAAGAGCAGTAGATCTGGAAAGGCAATGGTCATATTATTCTCTTCAATGAGGTCTATTAGAATGAAAGCGTCCAGGGCCATGATTGGTCCTCAGGGAGGGAGACGAGAGACATTAGACAGGCAACAATAGAGTACCTGGAGATCTCAAACGTGGTGGGACCTTACATTTTGAATGAAGTGTGAATGAGATAGATAGATAGATAGATAGATAGATAGATAGATAGATAGATAGATAGACAGACAGATAGTGAACACAACCATGAAGGAGATGGGGGGGGCGGTGGTAAGAGAGAGGAGCCTTCAGAGTACCTCTCTATCACCCCCCCCCCAGGAGTCTCCAGACCAAATGAAGCAAGTAGAGGAAAGATGTGACTTTTAGAACCCCTCAGAGTGGTTGGGAAGTTTCTATCATGTGACTTAGTTCAACACAGCGAACTTGACAAAGAGTGTGGCGGAGCCTGGTACCACAAATTAAAAGCTGTCAAGTCATAGCACAGACTGCTTCTTAACTCTCTGTCCTGTAGAGGGGGGACTGGCTGGCTTCAGGCTGGAGGATGTGCATCAAAGTACAGCAGGCTGGATGTTCTGACAGTCTCTGGCCGTTTTTTCACCCCAGCAGAAAAACCAAGTTTGCAATGGAGATCATATGAACTTCAGAGCCTAAAATACTATTTACTCCTTACAGAAGAAGGCGCATCTGTCCTCACTTAAACCATAAAATTTAGCATTTAAATTTATAGGATGCATTCTTGAAGTCTTATGAAACCTTTTGAGATTATCTTTTCCTCTTCTCCCTCTCCACTCCCCGACTCTCCCATCGTTCTTGCTCTGAACCCTCATCACATTTCTTGTTTCTTTGATGTTTTTCACTTTCTAAAAATTTCAAAGTAGTCATTTATTTATGTGTCTGTTTTGCATAATACTCATATGCAAGCCCTTGCAGGGCAGAATCTCATTAGAGACATGCCTGCGTCTCTTCAAGCCTCAGCAGAAGGGAATCAGGAAATAGCTTTGCTGTTTGCAGAATCTGAGGTACCTTCTTCTTGACTTCCCTGAATTACCACGAGGACCTCAGCAGCCCCTGGGGATTTTGTGCAATGGTATGATATTATGAAGAGTCACATAAAGAAAAGTCCTTCTGCAGTGAGGGTATCTAATACTGCCCCTGAATTGAAACCAAGCCCACTTGCTTAGTAAGGAAGATGTATCTCAGACTTTATGGAAAGATGACAGGATACTTTTTGATATGGTTCATTCTCTCCTTCCTTGTCCAATGCAAGCCCATTTAATGGAATTTTGGATGTAGGTATATCAATTTTATAGAGATATACAAGAAAAGAATGGTTTCTTATCTCTCAGTCTTGGGCTATAAAAACAATGATGTGCTAGCAGTTGGGATAATGTGTCCTTCAAGATATCCATGCCTAGTCATGAACCTTGTGATTCTATTGGTTTATAAATCAAATGGGATTTTTGCAGATATGGTTAGCATGGTGGACTTTTAGATTATCCAATTTAATCTCCACATACTTAAAAGTGGACATGGGAGGTGAGAGAATAGATCAGAGAGATATGATAAGGCAAGGACTTGATCTGATGTTGCAGGCTTTGAATATGGAGGAGGCAGCCATGAGCCAAGGAACCCAGGCAACCTAGAAGATTGAAATCCAAAGGAGAGAGATTCCTTTTCAGAGTCTCCAGAGAGGAATAGCCTTGGTGATATTTTAATTCTTAGCTTGGATTTACTTCTGTTCTCTAGGATAGTCAGGCAATACATTTGTGCTGGCTAAGACATCAAGCTCATAGTGATCTGTTATAGTAGCAGCAGCAACATAAATATAGGTATGGTTATATTTTTCAACTGGATTGGCTATTCCCTGCACAAATGGTTCAATGGCTCAGAGGTCACTCTATCACAACAACAAAAAACAAAACAACAATAACAACAACAACAACAAAAAACAAACAAACAAAAACAAAAACCCAAACCGCCCAGTGCTGTCCAGAGTTCTGAAGCTAAAGGTAGGTTATAGTTTTGGAAATCATGACCTTTGCCCTTAAAAAAGAGCTAATCAGACAAAAATGAATGGCAGCAGCAATTTCATTTGCTAGCAATCTATTTGGGAACAGAGGGTGAACTGGCCTTGTTGGTTTGTTGTTGTTGTTTCATGTGTATTTTGTGTAAATTTGGATTTTAGCAATAGCTGGGGAGATTTTTGGTCCTCAGAGAATCAAGAATCCAAAGTTCATGACCTGGGGTGATTTTCCCTGGGCGTTTCTCAGATTACAAAACAATCCGATAAATCCTGTATCGTTGCCTATGGCCACAATACTACTGTTATAGAAAATCAGGGTCCAAAGTCAGTGACTTAAAACAGTGACTGCAGTTGTGGTTGGGGATGGGCTAGCCAGCCCTGCTGACCTGAGCTGGCTTTAGTGCATTGGCTTTGCTCATGCATCTGTGGTCAGCAAGCAGGCCAGCCAGAAGCGTTGGGTAGGATAACCCCATCTGGATGGCATAGCTATTCTCCATAGACTGGCTCATTCCTCCAGAGACTTGGTTTTCTCTTTTTTGATGAGGCATGGGGAGAGAAGAAGTAGAAGGAGGTGTTGAGGGCTTGACATGGAAATGGTGTCCTGGTTCAACTCCATTGTTACGAAGTAAAGGCAGCTCAAAGAACAGAAGATAGACTGAAGCCCTGGGCGAGAGAAGAAATGAGAAGAATTTTGGGTAGTTTTGTAGTCCAAACTGATACACAACGCTCTAGGAGGTGAAGGCAGTCTGAGTTACAATCTAGCTTTTTGAAGACTAGAGGCGAATGCATTCACTGCCCACAACTCGTGGACTCTCCTTTGCGGTGCATTCTCGGTCATGAGAACGTTCTAATTGGCAGTCCCCGGAAAGCCCCTTGAGCTCCCAAATCATTGCATGCTTCCCCCCACCCAATATGACATGCTGGAGTTTCTCCCTATGAGAAGTACCAGCCACCGGCCCTCTCCTTGTCTGATGGTCGTGAGTGACTAGCTGACTTGATGAATGTGGCTTCTGTAAACCTTCCCTTGGCTTCTGTTGCAGAATCAGCGAGAAATTGAACTCACTCTGAAAACCACAATCCTTTCCCCTTCCCCAGAGTGATGCATCAAATCGATCTGGCTGGGTAAGCCATGACGAACCCACGGGGGGGGGGGGGGGTTAAGCAAATTTAAAGCCTCATGCAAGATCTTGATTCTCCATAAACTAAGTCGCCTGCCAGCAGGCTCTGACACTACCACTGCGATTGATACCGGGATTTATCGACTTGCTGTACGATGTTGATATTGACCAAGACCGAAGTCCAAATGAAAAGGCCCATGGCAATATATCTTTATTGCTCAGGTTATCCTCGGACTTTGGTAATCCTTCCTCATCTGCCAGAGGGGTCTCACTCAATAATGTCACAGAAATTCTTTGGGATCATGGAAAACATCACTTAGAGATGGAACAAGGTGTTCTTTGCCCACAAGGCATCCTGAAAGAGGGATGGCATACAAACAGCGTATCCAGTAACATGTAACATGACCAAATATTGGAGAAATCTGTTCATGTCCACAGCCTAAACCACAACACTTTGACTTTGGTTGGTGTGGTGGGTGGTGTGTGTGTATGTGTGTGTGCATGAGTGTGTGGTGGTATGAGGGGTGTATATGTGTACATGTGGAGACTAGAGGAGGATATCTGGTATCTATTATTCTCTACCTTATTCCTAGAGACCCGATCTTTTAGTGAAGCATTGATGGACTGATTTGTTAGGTCTGTCCTCCAACACTGGGGCTAACTTTGGCCATGCCTTTTTTTTTTTTTTATGTCAAGATTCTATTTCAGGCCCTTATGCTTGTTGTATCAGAATGATATTTATCCACTGAACCATCTCTCTCTCTCTCTTCTCTCCTCCTCTCTCTCTCTCTCTCTCTCTCTGTGTGTGTGTGTGTGTGTGTGTGTGTGTGTAGTGTGTGTGTGTACATGCAGGTGTGTATGCAGAGGCCGGAGGATGACCTCAGTTGTCCCCAGGTGCTGTTCTGAGATAATACCTCTCACTGAGACCTGGGGCTCATAGATTGGGCTAGC
This sequence comes from Peromyscus leucopus, assembly GCF_004664715.2. NCBI lineage: Eukaryota > Metazoa > Chordata > Mammalia > Rodentia > Cricetidae > Peromyscus > Peromyscus leucopus. Next base: position 30,722 of record NW_023505354.1, on the reverse strand, counting down.
CTGGATGGCCAGAGAGCCTGTCTGTCTCCCCAGTGCAGGGATTACAAATGTGAACCATCACACTTGCTTTCTCAAAAATTATTTTAAATGTGGGTTCTGGGGATTGGACTTGGGTCCTTATGTGTACCAGGCAAGCATGTTACCAACTAGACTCTGACCCCAGTCCCTGTACCTTTGACTTTCTTGAGACCCAGATCTTTCCTCTTCTGAAACAGCTCAGAAAAACACCAGCCCACAGTACATCATCATCTGTAGCTCACTCATGGAAAGGATTCTACCTTCTTTCCCTTCAGGCCCACTTCTGGGCTCAGCCCGCTTCCTTTCCATCTCATGCTGTTGAAACTGGTCTCTAGTGGAACTCTGATGTCACCGTAGTGCTGGCCCCAGTAGAGACATGAATGGTGTCATTTTGGTTCTTTCCATGCTCCAGGCTCACTAGAAACATAAAGAGAGAAGACTGTTTACCTGATAATTTATTTTCTCCTGGAAATACAGTACTGCAGCTCTTAACTGTCATAAAGCTAGGTCAACAATATAGTCATTACACAGTGCCTTCTGAGTGACTAGGGTGTCATAATTCCTCGAGAAATGAACAGGAACAGACAGACTAGAGCTAAGGAGTGTTCCAGAGTGGCCGGCGTAGGGAGGTAGCCAGAGAGGCACAATTTTCCTAGTCTAACTTCCTTACCATCTCTGTTTTCCACGGACAGTTTAAATGATGTGTTGAGTGTTATGTATGCATATATGCGTGCATGTATGTATGCATGTATGTATAAATTTCTGAGGCAGACTTCCCACCTTAGCCTCCTGAGTGTTATGATTGCAGGTGTGAGCTAGGTAGGCCTGTTCAAAGAAGGCTAATGGATGTCAGTTCCAAGGCAGGAAAGGCAGAACCATAGTTTGCACAGACAGGCTTTGCCCACCTCCAGGGAAGCAGGTTGCAGCATGCCCTTGAGGCTCTTGTCTAAATCTGTCTTCTAGGATTTGAATTCTCCAGCAGCAGTGGCATCCCTTAGCTTTCTATGCTGGTGGCTTGCTCCTTTGGGAGAAGGGATGGACCATGGTGTTAGCTTTGTTCCTAAAGAGGCACTGAGATTCAGAACTTTGCACAGGCTGGATAGACATGGAGGTTGGAGCTTTTTCCCTCCCTAGACATGCATCCCCTTCCTTCCCTCCCTCCCCCCACCTCTCTTTTTGCAGTGCAGGGGATTGAATCCACAGCCTCATACCTGCTCCTCAGGCCCTCTGTCACAGAGTTAGAAATCCACATCTTCCCTTCTTTCTTGTCATGAGACTTGTTGTAAGTAAAAAAGTAAGTCAAATACACAGAACCCACTAAGCACCATGGCTTACAGCAGCACTGTAGAATATGGATATTTCCCCTTGAGGCCATGTGGCTGACTGGAGCAGCTTGCTGCTGTTGTCCAGCACTGAGAGTATTCTACCATAAATAGTTAGTTCAGAAAAGATCCACATTCTATATTTGAAGTACAGTTCTCATTGAATGCCTATCACTTTCAAGCCGTAATTAATTAGAGACAACAAAAATCAAATCACATTGTGAGTAACTGCAGCTAGATTCTCCACAGAGGGAGACCTCTGCTCTGGAATGTCTTCTGAACCTCAAGGCTTGGTTTATGATGGCCGCCTGTAGATGAATTTCTAAACGGTCTTAGTAAATAAGAAACACAGAGCCAAATACAGAGTTAAAGCCCAAGAGATCAGAGCAAGAGCCACGGCTCCCTTTAGCTTACCACTCACTGTTGTTTTTTCCCCTGAGAGAGAGGCCTTCTTCCTGTGTGTCTTGCATTTTATTGCTTTCCTGTTCTGCCTTCTCATTGACTCTAAGCTCAGCCACATGATTTCTTCATCACTGCCTGTCTATACAGACTTCCTGGTCTCTCATGGTTGGTACTGGGATTAAAAACTCAAGGATCACTATACTTGGCTGTGTCCTTGACCACACAGAGATTCTGCCTGCCATGTGATTGGATTAAGGGCATGGGCTACCACCACCTGACTTCTATTCCTGGCTCTCTGCTAATGACCTCTGATCTCCAGGCAAACTTTATTTACTAACATACAAATAAAGTCACATTTTCAGCACAATTAAAATATCACATTTCCCCCTATTCTAATAAAAGAAAAAAGAGAAAAAAGTTATAACTAATGTAAGAAAAACTATATACAATAAGTATAATAACTATATATAATATATACAAGCAATAAATACTTAAACAATATTCTAGTCCATTTGCATAGACAAACTCAGGGAAAATAATCCATTATCTATCCTATTTTGATAAGTTCAAAATGTACCTGATTCACTTTCTATCCTAACTTACATTACTAACAGAGCTATCTTATAATGTCTTTCAAATTTACACACTTACACCTCTTTAGTGAGTTTCTTTTATGAAATTCTTAACAAGGAAAACTATATCTAATCTTCAATTCCTATAACTATAACTATCTAATCTTCAACTCCCTCAGAGACCCAAGAAGGAAAAAATATTACCTAATAAAACAGGAAGTACATGCAAGTGGCTTCCAAAAAAAAAAATGTGAGTTGACAGAAACAGCAGCTGCTTGGACAGTCACCTGAGGTTTCTCTTCACTGTTGGGGCATCATCTTCTGCCTATAGGCTTAGCCTATCTGACAGGTTCATTTGTGAAGTAAGATATATACAAACACCTGTATAGTTCGACCTCACGTTCAGTGAGAGTAGTCCATGTACCAGAAACACCTGAATTCCACTAGTGTCCTGTCATGATTCAGCATTTTAAATTCTGGAAATTGTTGATGTTTTTGGAATTTAGCTTGTCCGTTTTTCTTGGCTTGTGGGTGGCTTCATCTCTTTTATTAAATGCCAGCCTACCATTGAGAGGTTAGACTCTGTCAGCTTAGTTACTCTTTCAAGAATAACTGTTTCAGCTGCTGTTCCACTGCACATCAGAAGCCATCGGTCCACTGCCTGTTCAGCTGCTTTGAAGAAAAGGGCACTGTACCTTTTCTGGATTGCAAAAGCCACTTCAGTGATTGGTGCCATATTGTCCTGCCTCAGAGGATGCCTGTTGCTGAAGCCACAACCACACTTTTCTTGGCAAGAATCGGTAGTCCTTGGTTTCATGTCCTGTCTGTCCATTTTGTCCTGTTTGTCAGCAGTCAATTCGAGGACACTTTGTTGTCCAGTGGCTAACTTTTACCACAATGAAAGTTAACTCCATATGCATTTTCTTCAATGCCAAAATCTTCTCTGAAATAGATTGGTGCTGACAGGAGCAGACATGTCTTGTAGTCATAAAAAAAGAAAAAAATTCTAAATTATTAAAACATTTTAAAATGCCATATCCTGTAGATCTCTGAAGGGTTTGAAGATGACCTGTCTATCTAAAATATATTTGCTCGATCTTGAAAACATACCTAATATGACTACCAGTTCTATTGTAATGTCTAACTACTAACTTTCATTTCTATATATCCTAATAGTTGGTAATAATAACATTCAAGATTAGCAAATTGCATTACATTGTTAAATGAACTGTATAAGTACAATATCTTGAAACAAGATTAGAAATATATGTACAGCATTTTCTAACAATCTTAATCTCAATATATATAATTTGTATACAATATACAAAAATCCAATCCAATGTAAAGTATTTAAAACTAGTAATTGTCTTTTAAAAGTAGATTCAATCAATCTATCTTTTTATCTATATTGTATCTATATCTTCTCTTTACTTTTTAGAGTAGATTTAATAATCTATCCTCTGCTATATCATTTCTATATATCTTTTCTTAAAACAAGAACCTTAAATCTAATCTCCTTTGCTTATCCCTTTCCCTAACCCTTAACAACATCTGGTGCCAACGTTCATGGTATAAATTTGAGAAAAAGGTATTTGCCTGTGTCCTTGAGGCCCCAGCTCAGACCTGAGCTACATGTTACCGTTTGTGGTGGCACTGGTTGGATTTACTGAGGGACGGCAGAGGCAGGAGGATCCCGAGTTGAGGCCGGCCTAGGAGACTTGCTAAGGAGGAGCTGCGACCAAGACCAAAGGTGGCGGCGGCGGACCATGGAGGCAGTGGCTTCTGCTCCCATTTGCCGGAGGCTTCTCATTGTGTTGGTGACTGTGGTGATGCTGCTACCTGTGAGGAAGGTTTTTACCGATGCTTGTTCAGAGAAGAATTGCCAGGACCATCATGTTACAAGAAAGCATCAGCAGACTGAAAAGTCAGTTTGGAAAAGTTTGGCAAGACAAATGGTTGAGAGAAATTGCTGTGAAGATTTTCTCTTCTAGGGAAGAACATTCATGGTTCCAAGAGACAGACATTTATCAGACTGTGATTTGCTCCAAACCACAGAAAAAACATACAAACAAACAAAAACAAAAAAACAGGCACAAACAATAACAACAACAACAACAACAACAACAACAAAAAACCAAACAAAAAAAACAAAAACATTCTGCAGGGAACCATGACCACGCCTAACAGCAACTTTGAAATCTTCAAAAGGATGATGGGACCTCACAATGATGATTCCACATGGACAATGGTAAAACCATTAAGCTGATTAACACCATGGAAAGATCGACTTTGGACTACAAAACTGCTCAGGACAATTTTGAGATGGCTAGTGAGATGATCCAGATTCACAGACAACTCAAGCAAGGACTTGAGACAAGTCTTGCAATTTCTCATTATGCAGAGACTGGACAACAAATGATATAGCTACCTCTCCCAGGACTTGACAATTAACCCCCATTTTTTTCAGGATCCCCTAAAAGATGTCTTTGCTCCCAGAAAGCAGGAAGTAATTTTAAGAAAAACCTATGCCCACATTCCCAAAAGGTGGATGTGGGTGTTTGTTTTTGGTTGTTCAATGGCTTATGGATAATTGTTACTGTTTATGATGGTTGGTTACAAGTGGTTGGTTAAAAGTTGTTAATTGTTGAGCCGGGCGGTGGTGGCCCACGCCTTTAATCCCAGCACTCGGGAGCAGAGCCAGGCAGATCTCTGTGAGTTCGAGGCCAGCCTGGGCTACCAAGTGAGTTCCAGGAAAGGCGCAAAGCTACACAGAGAAACCTTGTCTCAAAAACCAAAAAAAAAAAAAAAAAAAAAAAAAAGTTGTTAATTGTTAATGGTCAAAACAAAACAAAACAAAAAACCAAGCTAAATAAAGGAGATTAGGGCCGGGCGGTGGTTGGCGCACGCCTTTTAATCCCAGCACTCGGGAGGCAGAGCCGAGGCGGATCTCTGTGAGTTCGAGGCCAGCCTGGGCTACCAAGTGAGTTCCAGGAAAGGCGCAAAAGCTACACAGAGAAAACCCTGTCTCCAAAAACCAAAAAAAAAAAAAAAAAAAAAAAAAAAAAAAAAAAAAAAAAAAAAAAAAAAAAAAAAAAAATAAAGGAGATTAGATACAGGGGTTCTTGTTAAAATAAAAAAAAAGAAAAAGAAAAGAGAAGATACAGAAAAAGGGTAGATCATTGAATCTACTCTGAAAAAGGAAGATATAGAAGTGATAAGACAAAAGGTAGATTTTTGGATCTACTAAAAAAAGAGAATATGGATATAAGATAAAAAGGGAGATTATTGAATCTACTTTTAAGAAGGAACTACTTGTTTTAAATAGGATAAGTAATGAAAATTTTTGTCTGAATTTGTCAAATGTTAAAGGACTGGACATTGTTAATATCTATAATAAAGGTTTTTTTTTTGCCTGAATCTGTGAAATGTTAATGGACTAGACATCATTAATGTAATTCTTGACTGTATATATTGGATATACTTATTGGATATAGTTTTTCTTGTATTAGTTATAAGCTTTTTTAAATTTTAGAGAAAAAAGGAGAAATATAGTGATATTGAGTTCCCAAAATATAGTGTACCCTATAAAATTATCTGGGGGGGGGTCAGAGAACAGAACAGCCACAATATTAAACATAAAGGTTAGGCAATGGTAGCACATACGCCTTTAATCCTAGCATTCCAGAGGCAGAGATCCATCTGGATCTTTGTGAGTTCAAAGTCACACTGGAAACAGCTAGGCATGGTGACACAGGCCTTTAATACCAGGAAGTGATGGCAGGAAGCAAAGGTGTATAAGGTGTGAGAACCAGGAACTAGAGCCTGGTTAAGCTTTTAGGCTTTTAGCAGCAGTTCAGCTGAGATTTATTCTTGATGAAGACTCAGAGGCTTCCAGTTCGAGGATACAGGATCAGCTGAGAAGTTGGCAAGGTGAGGTTAGCTGTGGCTGGTTCTGTTTTTCTGATTTTTCAGGCATTCACCCCAATACCTGCTCAGGTTTGATTTATTAATAAGACCCTTTAAGATTTGAGTTACAGCCTTCCCACAATTTTTTTTTTTTTTTAAGCAAGGCCTTACTCTGCAGCCAGGACTGGCCTGGAACACATAGAGATCCATCTGTCTCTATCTCCTGAGTGCTGAGATTAAAGGTATGAGCCACTACACACAGCTAGGTTCATATTCCTTTCAGTGGTCTTCCATTTTCCTAATACTGTCACCCTTTAAATACAGTTCCTTATGTTGTGGTGACCCCAAGTATAAATTATTGCATTGCTACTTCCATCTGTGTAATTTTGCAACTGTTATGAATCATAATGTAAATATCTGATATGTGACCACAGGTTGAGAATTGCTGCTTTAAAATTAAAAAAAAATGTCCTTATTATAGTAAAATTGGCCTTTTGTGTTATGTTGATTTCAACACATAAATGGTTCATGTAACTGTAGGTATTGACCAGTTCCTTATTGTACAGAGTATCTGGGATAAAATACCTTCAGAGAGGCAGAAATTTATTTGGGGCCATGATCTCAGAGATTTGCCGGATGGCTGACTTGCCCTATTGCTATGGCCTTGGTGAAGTGGAATGTAACAGCCACAGGAGCGTGTGCGAGAGCAAAGCTGCTTACCTCATATGGCAAAAAGCAGAAAGAGGCAGATGGAAAAGGGTCAGGCCAGAAATCCCTTCAGATACACGCCATTAGTGAGGAACTTCCTCCAACCCAGCTCTGCTTCCAACAGCCCATGCTTAAACTCATCAGTGAATTAACTCTGTCATGAAATCAGCATCCTCGTGATCGAGTCTCCTCTCAAGGCCTGGATATACCACCAGCTTAGAATCGATCCTCCCTTTTGTGGAGAGACCTTTGCATCTAATGCACAGTGGCAGCACACTACCACACTGAGGATTCAGGCTTCTTCATGCTATGTTTGTGGTCATGTTCTTCCCTATCAGCTAATCCCTAGGACCTGTTTGTCTGTTCTCTATTACAATAGGCTTGTGATTTTGAAGAGTGTCATATAGATGGAATTACAGAGGATGCCCCCTTTAAGAGACTGACTTCTTCACTCAGGATAATAATGCCCGTGAGATTCACTGAAGTTGCGTGCTGTTCTTTAACTTGTGGAGTAGTATTACATTGTATGGTTTTGCCCTAGTTTGTTTACCCACCCATTAATGAAGGATGTTTATGGTGTTTTAAGTTGGGCAATTATGAATAAAATCTGCTATAAATATTGTGATCAGGTTCTGTATGAACATAAGTTTCTGTTTCCCATGGTAAGTAACTAAGACATGGGATTGCTAATCCATATGCTAAAGGGTATAGTTGTAACTTCATAACAAACTTCCAAAACTGCTTCCTGGAGTGGACTCATCATTCTGTGAGGTCTCAGAATTCTAAGTTACTCCACATTTTCCTCGACACTTGGCATTTTTTGAGGCAAGCTTTATCTTAGTCTAAAAGAGATGTTCAGTGGTGGATCCTCATGGTTTGTTTGCCTTTCTCTGATGGTTAATGATGCTGAGGAGAGAGGGAGAGGGAGAATATGCACGTGTGTGCCACTTTGACATCCATCCATATCCCCTTTGGAGATATGTTAGTTGTAGTCTCTTGCTAACTTTAAACTATGAGACTTCATATATTGTACAGTTTTTCCCTTAGTATATTTGAACACAAGTCATTTTGTTAAACATGTGGTTTGACACATTTTCTCTCAGTCTGCAGCTTGTCTTTTCATCCTCTGAACAGTACATTGTTTTTTTTTTTGCAGACAATAAATTTTGAAGATGTTCACTTTTCAGATTTATAAAAACCATTTTACGCTGTTGGTGTCATATCTAAGAGAAATGCTGGCTGAAATCTGGGACTCGAGGATTCTCATTCACATCTCCTATAACATTTGCGGTTTTGCCATTTTATGTTTAAGCCAGAGCTACTTGAGTTAATTTTTGCATGTGGTATAAAATTTAAGGTAGTATTTTCAGCACATGGATATCCAGTTATTTACAATACTGTTTGCTAAAAACACTGTCCCCCACAGGATGCATCTGCATTTTTGTTAAGACTCATTTGCCACACTTGTCCTATTTTTGGACTCTGTTCTTTTTCACTGATACTTGTGTGAGAAAAACAATTCTTCTCTAACTGTCCATTCTTTGGAATACTATGTTTTGACTTTTGTCTTTCCATAGTCATTGTTAAAAATCAGTATGATTTCTCTAACCCTGTTTTCTTCATTTATAAATTGCTTGAGCTATTATTTTATTTCCTTTCCATACGCATTGTAGAGTAAACTTGTCTAAATTTACAGAAAAGAATCTCACTGGGAAATTTGATTGAATATATTTAATATATGATGGTAATATGTGATGTTACCCATGTTTTCTGTAGATGCTCTGAGGCCTGATGAAGGAGTTCTCTTGGTATTCCTAGATCTTGAATTTTGTCAAATGGGTTTTGAATCAATTTATTGGGTCATGTGTTTTCCTTCTAGATCACTGACTTTTCAGAATGATCTGCATTTGCTTGTATATATTATTCTTCTTATGTTATCCTAGCTTAATTTGCTCTGAGGAATATTGATGTGTAGTTTCTTCTTGTGTTTTGTCTCCCTCTCTCTTCCTCTCTTTCCTTTTTAATCCCCTCTTCCCTTCTTTCCTCTTTCCCTACCTCCATTCTCTTCCTACTGCCATCCCTCCCTCCTTCCCTTCTTTCTTCTCTCCCTTTCTAATTTCATTCTCCACCTCAGTTTTTTGTGTCAGCACAATACTTATCCATAAACTGAGATGAAATATTCCTTCCTCTTTTAAGGAATAGATGCTCTAGAATTAATTTATTTATTATTTAATGTTTGACAGAGTTTTGCCAATTAAACTGTGTAATTCTATTGATTGTTTCTTTGAGGAGGCTATTTACAACTACAAATTCAATTTCTTTAATAAGTTTAGAATGATTTAAACTTCGCTGACTTAAGTACTTCATGTTTTTTTTTTGATGACCCATCCCATTTCATCTTTATTAACAAATCTGTTGTGTAGGATTATTTTTTAATGTTCCCTTAATACTGGATTAATGACTATGGAGTCTGTACTGATGCACCTTGTTTGATGCTAGCGTGATAATTAGTGTGTCTCATCTCTCTTTTCCCATGCCAATCTTCCTAGAACTTTTCAATTTTATTGATCTTTATATTTAACAAGCTTTGGTTTTATTGACTTCATTTTTTCTGTTTTAGTTCCTTTGTTTTTGGTGTCTTTACTATTTCTTCCCATGTGTTTGTTCTGGTTTATTTGCTCTTCTTTCACTAGTTTCTCACTGTTGAAGCATTTTTTTAAACTTAAATTTGATTTTTTTTAATTTATTATGTATACAGAAGAGAGGGCACCAGATCTCATTACAGAAGGTTTGAGCCACCATGTGGTTGCTGGGAATTGAACTCAGGACCTCTGGAAGAGCAGTCGGTGCTCTTAACCTCTGAGCCATCTCTCAGCCCCAAATTTTGATTATTTTTAAGATCAGTATTTAGTGCTGTATATTTCTCTAGAACGATTGCCTTAATGCTTTAAAGCTCATAGGGCTTGTTTTCACTTTTGTTTAGTTAAAATTCTTTCCCAATTTCCTTGAAACGTTCTCTTTAACTTATGGGTTATTTGGAAATCTGTTGTTTAGCTTCCAAAGGAGAGTTTCCTTTTATCTTTCTTTACTATATTCTATCTTAATCATGTTGTGATCCAAGACCATGTTTTGTATCCCTCCATTACTTTCAGTGTTAAGGTTATATTTATGACCCACAGTGTGGTCTGTCTTTGTGATGGTCCAAGAATGTGCATTCTGCTGTTTTTGGTTGGGGTGTTCTAGAAATGTCAATTAGACCCAATTGGTTAATGGTGTTCTGTTCTATGTTCCTATGATTTTCTGTCTATTAGTTCTAGTTTATCATTAAGAGAAAAGTGTTGAAATCCCTAATTATAATTATAGAACTGCTTAATTCTCATTCTAGTTCTTATTAGTTTTTGATTCATGGTTTGAAGATCTGTTGTCCTGTCATGATTATGATTGTCCTTTCTTCCTGGTGAACTGACCCTTGTAATTTCTTCATTTCTGATGGAATTCATGGTCTAATATTAACATAGTCACTGGGATTTCTTCTGTTTAGTCTATAGTATATTTTCCCATTTCTTTATTATTAACTTACCCATTCATATATATAGACCAAATTTCTTATGGATAACATATAGTTGGATCACAGTTTTAAAGTTGTATTCTGACAATATCTGTCCTTTTAGTTTTTGAGAAAACATTTTACTTTGAAGACTAAACTACCCTTCAACTTGTGATTCTCCTGTCTTAGCTTCTTGATTGCTGATTACAGTATGTAAATCCATGTCTAGCTATCATTGTCTTTTAATGATGTATTAAGACATTCTTATATAATTTATGATATGTTACAATATGTGCTGCCATATTATTATTTATTTTCTAGTTTTATGTTTGAGTTTTGAATCATTTAGTTTTCCTTTCTTGTTTTTATTTGGTTTTGAAAAAAAAAGCATATTTTAGGTATTTACTTTTTTGGATGTCTTTACATAATTTCTAAAGTTCTAGCGGAGTGCAGCACAAACACTTAGTTTCCACAGATGATTTAGAATCACTAACTCACTGTTTTAGGTAGAATGCAAAAATCTCAGTACGTTTGACTCTCTGTGCCCAATTATGCTGTAGTTGTCTTATATTGTACCTCTACCTGCACTGCATGCCTTACCAGGCGACATGGTAATTTTGTCTTTGATCCTCAAACATGTGAAGCTATGAACAGCTGAGTTCCACAACCAGATTTCACACTTCTGCTGCTATCATCTTATCTCCACAGATGTCTTCTAGTAGTTTTTCTTTCTGTCTGAGAAACGATGTCAGCAATTCCTTAGAACAGATCTGCTAGCAAAAAGTCTCTATTATTGGAGAGCTTCATTTTGCCTTAGTTCCTGAAGAATATTTTCACTTGATATGGAATCTGTTGACTAGGTTTGCTTCTGAACTTTAAAAGTCTGTGATAGTGATGAATTGGCATTCAGTGGTAGAAAACATGATTACCATGTGTGAAGCCCTGGGTTCAATCTCAATACTCCAAAACATGCTATGCTTCTTCCTCTTGTCTCTATGGTTTCCAATACTGTGGTGGTATTCTAATTGTACTGAAATGTGATTTTGATTGTGTGTTAATAAATAAAGTTGCCTGGGGTCAGAGCTATTAGAGCCATAGCAAGAGTGTGGTGGTAGTGGCACATGCCTTTAATCCCAGCACTTGGTAGAAAGCTAGGTAGATCTCTGTGTTCAGGATACAGCCAGCATTGGAGACATATGCCTTTAAGACCTGGGAGGCTGTACATACAGACAGTGATGAGCAGTCATGTGTTTGGTTATAACCAATGAGAAGGCAGAACAAAAAGACTATGAATAAGACTTACACACAGGAAATAGGTCTCTTTCGGGAAGCTAGGAGCTGGCAGGAGGAAGGGTAAGATTTAGCTCTGAGCTCTGACTCTAGGCTTCTCTTTTACATTGTTCTGTGTTTCTTATTTAATAAGACGGTTGGTTACATCTACACATACCAAATCTACAGCTGTTTGATCCATTGCTTTCATGCGATGTGTTTTTTCTTTGGGTAGCATTTAGGACTCACAGTTTGCATTTAATTTTAGGTTTTTGACTATGTTTACATACAGATTTCTTAGAATTCATTCTGATCTGGATTTGCTGAGGTTTTGTTTTGTTTTTGTTTTAGGCTCATTTATCCTTTGGGACTTTCTAGTCAATTATTTCTTTAACCAGTTTCCAGCCTCAGGTTAGTTTTACATAGTAGCACAAATACCACATGCTTTAGTGTCTGAGATTAATGTTATTGAAAATAAGTTTTAAATTTATCTCTGTTCTTTATTTTTGATATTTAAAAATCCTTCTATTATCCAGCTTGTTGTCTCTTTTCTCTGTCATGTGGATTTTTCTATTGAGTCAATACGACATCTATAGTTCTCAAACTTTTCTCTTGATTTTTCTTAATATCTTCATTTTTTAATTTTACATTATTTTTCAAAGTATTGAAGACCTAATGGAATAAGAGGAACCAAAGTGCTAAAGAGGTCCCCAGGAATCCACAAAGATACCTCCACAAAAGACTACTGCAATGGTCGAGAGAAAGCCCGACTGACCTACTCTGGTGATAGGATGGCCAAACACCCTAACTGTCATGCTAGAAAATCCACCAATGACTGATGGAATTGGATGCAGAGATCCATGGCCAGGCTCCAGTGGAGCTCCAGGAATCCAATCGGCGAGAAAGAGAGGATTGTATGAGTGAGAATTGTTGAGACCAAGAGTGGAAAAAGCACAGGACAAATAGCCAAATTAGTGGAAACACATAAACTATGAACCAATAGCTGAGGACCCCCAACTGGATCAGGCCCTCTGGATAAGTGAGACAGTTGATTAGCTTGAACTGTTTGGAGCACCTAGCAGTGGGGACCGGGACCTGTCCTTAGTGCATTGAGCTGGTTGTTTGGAACCTGGGCCTATTCAGGGACACTTTGCCAGCCTGGGAGGAGGGGACTGGACCTGCCTGGACTGAATCTACCAGTTGAACTCAATCCCCAGGGAGAGGGAATGGGGGTGGCTGGGGGAAGGGGGAGGAGAGGGAATCCGTGGCTGATATGTAAAATTAAATCAAATTATAAAATTAAAAAAGTATTAGTAATTATTTGGTGATGCATATTATACTAATGGTTGCTTCATGTCTTTATCAGATAATTCTGTTATTTATATCATGTAGATATTCATATCAATTGGTCTTTCTCAAGTGAGTTGAAAAAGTGCTGATTTCTCATAGGTTAAATAAGTTTGGATTGAATTTTCAATGTTTTAGGTATTTTATTTTGAGACTTGGACTTTCAAAATCTTATGGAGAATGCTTTTGTTTTTACAAAATTTTGCCATTAATAGCTAGGTAAAATTCAGGATGTAAGTTCCAGCTCCCTGTCTTTTGACTGCCTCCATATTGTTATTATTCCTTCCTCCCTGCCCTTCTGTTGTGTGTGTGTGTGTGTGTGGTGTGTGTGTGTGTGGTGTGTGTGTGTTTTGTGGGGACTAAACCTGTGCCTTGTGTGTACTAGGCAAGCATTCTTCCATTTGAGCCATATACCCAGCTCACCCATATTCTACTTTCCATGTCCATTTGGTCTTTTAATCCTTGTGTGCTATTGAATCTCATCCATGTGTGTGCCACAGACTGACCTGGTGGCGGTCTGTCTGTTACTTCAGTGCCACAACCTTGGTGTATGATTGGAATGAGATTCATGTAACCACAGTCTAGGGGTTCATAACCATCATAAGAAAGACCTTTTCAACCTTTTCTTCTCAAATATTACTTCCTGGTTTCTAGACCTCTAACTATTCTTTTATATAATTTTGCTGCCCACATCAACAGCATGTTCACATCTGGAACCCAGCAGTTGATGGACACAGAGAGAAAATGAGTGGTTGGTGTTTACTCCGCTTTCCTGGCCATATCTCCATCAGTCATGGGAGGAAAGTCCTCTTCCTCCAAGTCTTGATTTCTGTGGGAACCTGTTACTAACGACAACAGGTTTATTTGTTTGTTAAGTTGAAATGTCGAAACATGGAGAAAAAACACCCCCTCAACACCCTATAGGAATTGATACACTGCTTCTGAGAGTCAGGAGTCTCCTTCTCAATCTCCAACCAGAGTGAGAGGCTTCTCCTGTGGCTCAGCCTCTGTACCCCAGTGCCTCTTCTGGGTCTGGAACTGCATTGAGCTCAATCTGGGGGACCAGACTGAAAGAAACAGTAAGCTCACGATTTCTGTTTGAGAGAGGAGAAGAAAGACAAGACAGCTGCTCCACGGGTCCTGCCTGAGCCGAAGCAGCATTCACGGGGAAAGCAAGGCGAGTGAGATCACTCCATCTGGCAGGAGCCAGGTACCCGTGCTGTCTCACAGACGGAATGTAATTCTCACTTTCTACACACCATGCTGAATGCTCCGTTTAATCTGTCCCAGCTTTTCCGTTTTGATTCACGTCTGACCTGCTTCGAAAGAAGAGTTACACTTTCCCTGACTACAGAGTTTTAAATTAGTTATGATTTTATTAATGTTGTTCTTTAAATATGTATCAGCACACCGCTAGGTCTAAGCTAAGCTTACAGTACCTGACATAACTACAAAACCACACATTTTGTAAGTTAAATGTGAACAAAAGTATAAACCAAAACACTGGGACTCCGTCTCATTTATTTTGTGTGACTGATAACATGCATTGAAGCGAAACAACTGTTTGAACCATGAACTCCAGTATGTGACTGTAGTGTGGATCCTTTTGTGCTCTTGGTGGTGCACGGCAACTCCATTTGCATCCTCATTTCTCTCTTAGCACTGTACCACCCAGAAACTTCCATGAATACAGTGCGATACGGCACTATTTGGCTTGCTTTAATTCAAACCAGCATTTACAATATTAACTCTGTGTCCCTTGAAACGTACTGGCAGTGTCCCCACCCCTTATGTTTTGCTTTCTGAGACCTCATTTACCCCAAATCAACTTATAATCTTAAATAATATTATTAGCCTTAACTCTTTCAAGGGAGAGCCATTATTTCCATAAATCTTATTATTATACATTATTATGATTCTTTTGTTATTTCAATCTCTTGCTGTGCTTTATTAATTAAAGTTTATCATAGGTGTTTTTGTATAGGCAGATCATAGTATGTACAGAGTTCAGTACTATCCAAGATCTTCAAGCATCTGCTGAGAATTTTAGAATGTATCCTGTGAAGATAAAGAGAGAATTGTTGTACAAAGATACGTGCACATGAACAAGGATAAGTCTTTCTTCAGTAGCCATCAAGGTTCAAGTAGTCATCACTGATGCCAACATGAATGAAATACCACTGGAAAAATAAAACGGCTTTTTTTTTTTTTTTTTTTTTTTTCTGTGTAGCTTTGCGCCTTTCCTGGAACTCACTTGGTTAGCCCAGGCTGGCCTCAAACTCACAGAGATCCGCCTGCCTCTGCCTCCTGAGTGCTGGGATTAAAGACGTGTGCCACCACCACCCGGCGACTCAAACAGCTTTTTAACTAAAGTAGCCACCGACTTATGTTGTAGTCTCTGGCTCAAAGGATATCATGTGGAAAGTTTCCCGAAAGGGAAACGGAGAGCTCTGCTTGCAAAATGCAACATAAGCTCTTGGCTTTGGAAAAATGGACATCTTGCCACTGGGCTGGGGTCTCCTGGGACAGAGGAGTCGGTGGAGGGAGGTGAGGGCAGGTGCTTCTGCAACATCTTGTGAAGAACTGCTTCTCCTGTCTGCTGCGCCAGGTCTGTAGGGTGCAGTTCTTCCCAGGCAGATTATGTGCAGACTTTGGGGCAAGTCTGTATTGAGTGTTTGTCGTGGCCCTGTTTATTTCCCCACAACTACTGTTTCTGCTTGGTTAGGTGGTTGTGTTCAGTAAGAGAGTCCGTGAGACTGCCCTTCTTGTGTGTGGATTGTAGACCGAAAAGTTTAGCCCTGCCTTTACTGCCCAGATATACTCTGGAGATCAGAGACCATGGCGAGATGTAGGTTGGCTTCCATGCCAACAGACACACAACAGCACAGACAACTCCTTAGGTGGTCTAGTGATACTTTCCATTATTTTTGTAAAAGTTGAGGTGCATCTCATGACATACCAAGCCATGTACACATGCATTCACAATGTTGCATCAACTCCTCTAGTTTCTGGACCTTTCAGCGCCTCCAAAGAACACCCAGGTTTTCCTTAGTCTTTATTTAAATTTCTCTTAAAAAATTAGCATTCAGGGTAGAGGGTTTCTTTACGGCCTTTTCATCATACTCTGCCTTGGTTGACCCTCTTCCCTGGTTCCCTTCTCTGGTCCCACTGTCTCCATGGTTTGTTACCTTCCTCTTCTAGAAGCTTCTATTCCACTTTCATGTCACATGTTACCCTCCCCCCCTTAAGGCCTCTGCTCTCCCCTCTCATATTCTAGTTTTATGACCTATATCCCCTGCACATACGTACGCATATGTTAAAATTAAAATCTATGATTCACACATATGAGAAAACATGCACTATTTGTCTTCTGGACAAAAATAATAAATTTTTCAGTTTTATCCAGTTTTATTTACAGCTGAATAAAATTTCACTGTGTGTATGTACCACATGAAAAAATTTTGTTCATCTGTTGATGGGCACCTAGGCTGGTTCGTTTCCTAGCCACGGTGAACAGAGCTGTGATAAACATGGATGTTGTGTACGTATCTCTTGGTAGGGACTCAGAGTCTTTGGATCCATGCCCAGGAGTGGTATGGCTGAATTACATGGCAGCTCTAATTTTAGCCCGCTGAGAAACCTCCACACTGATTTCCATAGTGGCTGCGACAGTTTACACCCCCACAGCCATGGATAAGGGTTCCTGTCTCCCACCATTTGTTGTCATTTGTGTTTATGACGTTAGTCGTTCTAACTAGGGTGAGGTGGGATATCAAAGGAGCTTGATTTGCATTTCTCTGATGGCTAAGGATGTCGAACACTTCTCCAGAAATATTTATTGGCCACTTGTTTTTCTTTTTTTGAGAACTGCTCATTCAATTCATTCATTATTGAATGAAAGCTGTGTGTGTGTGTGTATGTGTGTGTGTGTATGTGTGCATTTTTTCGTTTGAATTATTCTGCAAGTATTCATCGAGAATGGTTGCATCTAGGTTCACCAGAGAAATCGTCTTTAGTTTTCTTCTTCTGTTGTGTCCTTACCCAGTTTTGGTATCAGGATAATATTGGTGTTGTAAATTTTTTTTTTTTCCCCTCAAGATAGAGTTTTTCTGTGTAGCTATGGCTATCCTCTGTAGGCCAGGCTGGCCTCAAACTCAGAATCCACCTCCCTCTGCTTCCCTGGAATTAAAACCATGTGCCACCACGGCTGTAGAATTGAGTTTTATGTGTTCTTTCCCTTTATATTTTGTTCATTAAATATTGGCGTTTGATAGAACTCAGCAGTGAATCCATCTCATTCTGGATTTTTCCTTTTGGGGAGATTTTAAAACTACTGCTTAAATTTCTTTGTTTTCTATGGGTCTGTCTGAGTTTATATCATCTTGGTTTAATTTTGGTAGGTCACATATATTTAGGAATTAATTTTGTCTAGATTTTACAACTTTTGGAATGTAAGCTTTCAAAGTATTCTCTAACAAGTTTCTGGATTGCATTGTAGTTTGTGGTACAACTTCCTTTTTATCTCTAATCTATTGATTGGTCTTCTCTGCCTTTCTTTTGGTTAATTTGGTTAAGCAGTTGCTCAATCTTGTTAATCTTTCCAAACTAATTCTTTGATTAATTCTAGACGATGTTCTTTCAGTCTCTGTTTCATTAATGTCTGCCCTAATTATTTTTATTTCTTGTCTTCTACTGCATTTGGGTTTGTCTGTTTCTTGTTTCTCTAGGCTCTTGAGTATCATTAGTTCACTATCTGCGATCTCATTGATTTGTTTTTTTTTTTATTTTTTTTTATTTTAAGTAAATTTATTTTACAACATCATTTAGTTCAACATAATAGCCACAGATTCCCCTGTTCTCCACTCTCACCCCCCTCCCCCTCCCCCCATCCCACCCCCATTCCACCTCCTCCAGATCAAGGTCTCCCCTGAGGACCGGGATCGACCTGGTAGACTCAGTCCAGCCAGACCAGTCCCCCCTCCCAGACCGAGCCAAGTGTCCCTTCATATGTCCCAGGATTCAAACAGCCAACTCATGCAACAAGCCCAGGACCCGCACCAACACACGGCTGCCTCCCACACAGATCAAGCCAAATGACTGTCTCACCCGTTCAGGGGGCCTGATGCAGTTGGGGCCCTCAGCCTTTGGTTCATAGATCCTGTGCTTCCATTCGTTTGGCTATTTTCCCTGTGCTTTATCCAACCTGGCTTCAACAATTCTCGCTTCATATAACCCTCTTCTTTCTCACTAATTAGACTCCCAGTGCTCCACCAGGGCCCAGCCATGGATGTCTGCATCCAGATTCCTCAGACCTTCCTTGGATGGTTTATGGCACAATTACAGGGTGTCTGGCCATCCCATCACCGAGTAGGTCAGTTCCTGCCGTCTCTCGTCCATTGCAGCAGTCTTTTCTGGCGGTATCTTTGTGGATCTCTGTGGGCCTCCCTAGCTCTCTGCTTCCTCCCCTTCTCATGTGGTCTTCATTTACCATGGTCTCCTATTCGTTGTTCTCCCTCTCTTTTCTTGATCCAGCTAGGATCTCCCACTCTCTTTCCCTCGACCGTCGCTCTTCATTGTTCCACTCATGACCAGGCTGTTCATGTAGATCTCATCCATTTCTCCATGTCTTTTTTGGGGTCCCGTTTTCCAGGTAGCCTCACTGGTGATGTGAGTAGCAGTTCAGTCATCCTTGTTCCACATCTAGTATCTTCCTATGAGTGGGTACATACCATATTTGTCTTTCTGAGTCTGGGTCACCTCACTCAGGATGATTTTTTCTAGATCCATCCATTTGTCTGCAACCGTATGATGTCATTGTTTTCTCTGCTGAGTAGTATTCCATTGTGTATATGTGCCACAATTTCTTTATCCATTCTTCAGTTGAAGGGCATCTAGTTGTTTCAGGTTTTGGCTATTACAAACAATGCTGATATGAACATAGCTGAGCAAGTGCTCTTGTGGTATGATTGAGCATTTCTTGGGTATATGCCCAAAAGTGGTATAGCTGGATCTTGGGGAGATTGATTCCCAATTTTCTAAGAAAGCGCCATATTGATTTCCAAAGTGGTTGTACAAGCTTGCATTCCCACCAGCAGTGGAGGAGAGTTCCTCTAGCTCCACAACCTCTCCAGCATAAAGTGTCTTCAGTGTTTTTGATCTTAGCCATTCTGACAGGCGTAAGGTGGTATCTCAGAGTTGTTTTGATTTGCATTTCCCTGATGATTAGGGATGTTGAGCAGTTCCTTAAATGTCTTTCAGCCATTTGGTTTCCTCTGTTGAGAATTCTCTGTTTAATTCTAAAGCCCATTTCTCAATTGGACTGTTGGTCGTTTTGATGTCTAATTTCTTAGTTCCTTATATATTCTGGATATCAGTCCTCTGTCACTGTGGGTTGGTGAAGATCTTTTCCCATTCAGTAGGCTGTCGCTTTGCCTTGTTGACCGTATCCTTTGCTCTACAAAAGCTTCTCAGTTTCAGGAGGTCCCATTGATTGATTGTTTGTCTCAGTGTCTGCGCTACTGGTGTTATATTTAGGAAGTGATCTCCTATGCCAATGCGTTCAAGATTACTTCCTACTTTCTCTTCTAGCAGGTTTAGAGTAGCTGGATTTATGTTGAGGTCTTTGATCCACTTGGACTTAAGTTTTGTGCACGGTGACAGATATGGATCTATTTGCAGCCTTCTACACGTTGATATCCAGTTATGCCAGCACCATTTGTTGAAGATGCTTTCTTTTTTCCATTGTACACTTTTGGCTTCTTTGTCAAAAATTATATGTCCATAGGTGTGTGGGTTAATGTCAGGGTCTTCAATTCGATTCCATTGGTCCACATGTCGGTTTTATGCCAATACCAAGCTGTTTTTATTACTGTAGCTCTATAGTAGAGCTTGAAGTTAGGGATTGTGATGCCTCCAGAAGTTGTTTTATTGTACAGGTTTCTTTTAGCTATTCTGGGTTTTTGTTTTTCCATATGAAGTTGAATATTATTCTTTCCAGGTCTGTGAAGAATTGTGTTGGTATTTTGATGGGGATTGCATTGAATCTGTATATTGCTTTTGGTAAGATTGCCATTTTTACTATGTTAACCTGCCTATCCATGAGCATGGAGATCTTTCCATTTTCTGACATCTTCTTCAATTTCTTTTTTCAGGGACTTAAAGTTCTTGTCATATAGGTCCTTCACTTGCTTGGTTAGTGTTACCCCAAGGTATTTTATGTCATTTTTGGCTATTGTAAAGGGTGATGTATCTCTAATTGCCTTCTCATCTTCTTTGTCCATTGTATATAGGAAGGCTACTGATTTTTTTGAGTTGATCTTGTATCCTGCTATGTTGCTGAAGGTGTTTATAAGCTTTATCAATTCCTTTGTGGAATCTTTGGGGTCACTCAAGTATACTATCATGTCATCTGCAAATAGGGAAAGCTTGACTTCTTCCTTTCCAATTTGTATCCCCTTAATCTCCTTATGTTGTCTTATTGCTCTGGCTAGAACTTCAAGTACTATATTGAATAAGTATGGGGAGAGTGGACAGCCTTGCCTCGTTCCTGATTTTAGTGGAATGCTTTGAGTTTCTCTCCATTTAATTTGATGTTGGCTGTTGGTTTGCTATATATTGCCTTTATTATGTTTAGGTATGTTCCCCGTATTCCTGATCGCTCCAAGACTTTTATCATGAAGGGGTGCTGGATTTTGTCAAATGCCTTTTCTGCATCTAGTGAGATGATCATGTGGTTTTTTTCCTTGAGTTTGTTTATATGGTGTATTACGTTGATGGACTTTCGTATGTTGAACCACCCTTGCATCCCTGGGATGAAGCCTACTTGATCATGGTGGATAATTGTTCTGATGTGTTCTTGGAGTCTGTTTGCCAATATTTTATTGAGTATTTTTGCATCAATGTTCATGAGGGAGATCGGTCTGTAGTTCTCTTTCTTTGTTGTATCCTTGTTTGGTTTAGGAATCAGGGTAATTGTAGCCTCATAAAAGGAGTTTGGTAATGTTCCTTCTGTTTCTATTATGTGGAACAATTTAGAGAGTATTGGTATTAACTCTTCTTTGAAGATCTGGTAGAATTCTGCGCTGAAACCATCTGGTCCTGGGCTTTTTTTGGTTGGGAGACTTTTAATGACTGTTTCTATTTCCTTAGGGTTATTGGGCTATGTAAATAGTTTATCTGGTCTTGATTTAACTTAGGTATGTGGTACTTATCCAGAAAAATGTCCATTTCTTTTAGGTTTTCCAGTTTTGTGGAGTAGAGGTTTTTGAAATATGACCTTATAATTCTCTGGATTTCCTCAATGTCTGTTGTTATGTCCCCCTTTTCATTTCTGATTTTGTTGATTTGGATTCTCTCTCTCTGTCTTTTGGTTAGTTTGGATAAGGGCTTGTCTATCTTGTTGAATTTCTCAAAAACCAACTCTTTATTTCATTAATTTTTTATATTGTTCTCTTTGTTTCTATTTTATTGATTTCAGCTCTCAATTTGATTATTTCCTGGCATCTATTCTTCCTGGGTGACTTTGCTTCTTCTTGTTCTAGAGCTTTCAGGTGTGCTGTTAAGTCACTAGTGTGAGATTTCTCCAACTTCTTTATGTGTGCATTTAGTGCTATGAATTTCCCTCTTAGCACTGCTTTCATAGTGTCCCATAATTTTGGGTATGGGGTGTATTCATTTTCATTGATCTCTAGGAAGTCTTTAATTTCTTTCTTTATTTCTTGCTTAACCCATGGTGATTCAGTTGAGCATTATTCAGTTTCCATGAGAAAGTAGGTTTTCTGTAGTTTTTGTTGTTGTTGAGATCTAACTTTAAACCATGGTGGTCTGATAGAACACAGGAGGTTATTCTAATTGTTTTGTATCTGTTGAGATATGCTTTGTGGCCAAGTATGTGGTCAATTTTAGAGAAAGTTCCATGGGGTGCTGAGAAGAATGTATATTCTTTCTTGTTAGGATGGAATGTTCTGTAGATATCTATTAGGTCCAATTGGGTCATGATATCAGTTAAGTCCTTTATTTCTCTGTTAAGTTTCGATTTGGGAGATCTGTCCAGTGGTGAAAGTGGGTGTTGAGATCTCCCACTATTAATGTGTGGGTTTTATATGTGGTTTAAGCTTTAGTAATGTTTCTTTTACATATGTGGGTGCCCTTGTGTTTGGGGCATAAATGTTCAGAATTGAAACTTCATCTTGGTGGATCTTTCCTGTGATGAATATGTAATGTCCTTCTTTATCTCTTTTGATTGATTTTAGTTTGAAGTCTATTTTGTTGGATATCAGGATGGCTACCCTGCTTGTTTCTTAAGACCATTTGATTGGAAAGTCTTTTCCCAGCCTTTTTTTCTTAGGTAGTGTCTGTCTTTGAATTTGAGATGTGTTTCTTGTATGCAGCAGAAAGTTGGGTTCTGCTTTCGTATCCATTCTGTAAGTCTATGTCTTTTTATAGGTGAATTAAGTCCGTTGATATTAAGGATATTAACGACCAGTGATTGTTCATCCTGTCATTTTTGGTGGTAGTGTGTGTGTACTTCCCTTCTTTGGGTTTACTGTTGTGGCTTTATCTATTGCCTGTGTTTTCAAGGGTGTATCTGACTTCCTTAGGTTGGAATTTTCCTTCAAGTGTTTTCTGTAGGGCTGGTTTATGGATAAGTATTGTTTAAATCTGGCTTTGTCTTCGAATGTCTTGTTCCTTCCGTCTATGATGATTGAAAGTTTTGCTGGGTATATTAGTCTGGCTGACATCCATGGTTTCTTAGTGTCTGCATTACATCTGTCCAGGTCCTTCTGGCTTTCAGAGTCTCCATTGAGAAATCGGGTGTTTTTCTGGTGGGTTTGCCTTTATAGGTCACTTGGCCTTTTTCCTTGGCTGCTCTTAATATTCTTTCTTTATTCTGTACATTTAGTTGTTTAATTATTATGTGTCGAGGGGACTTTTTCGGGTCTAGTCTGTTTGGTGTTCTATAGGCTTCTTGTATCTTCATAGGCATTTCCTTCTTTAAGTTGGGAAAGTTTTCTTCTATAATTTTGTTGAATATATTTTCTGTGCCTTTGAGTTGGTATTCTTCACCTTCTTCTATCCCTATAATTCGTAGGTTTGGTCTTTTCATGGTGTCCCAGATTTCTTGGACATTTTGGTTCATGACTTTGTTGGCTTTAGTGTTTCCTTCGACTGATGAAACTATTTCTTCTACTGTATCTTCAATGCCAGAAATCCTCTCATCCACCTCTTGCATTCTGTTGGTTATACTTGCATCCGAAGTTCCTGATCTTTTACTCAGGGTTTCTATTTCCAGCATTCCCTCTGTTTGTGTCTTCTTTATTTTTTCAATTTCCTTTTTCAGTTCTTGGCCTGTTTCCTTTGTTTGTTTCATTGCTTTTTCATGATTTTCTTTCAGTGTTTTATTGTTTTCTTCCAGGACTTTAATGTTTTCTTCCAGGACTTTAATGTTTTCTTCCAGGAATTTATTTTTTTCTTGGAGGCTTTATTGTTTTCTTCTAATTTGTTTGCTCTTTCCTCTAGCTGTTTATAGCGTTCTTCCAATTTCCTTGTCTTTTCCTCTACACAAGCCTCTACCTTCTTCATGAAGTTACTCATAAGGCTACTTTCTTTTGCTTCTTCCAATTTTTGGTGTTCAGGTCTAGATGTTGGAGGCGGGCTAGGTTCTGGTGATGCTGTATTGCTCTTCATTTTGCTGTATGTACTTCTGCCTTGACGTCTGCCCATCTCCTTGTGGTTCTTTCTTCGTCTTATCAGTGTACTTGTTTCAGAAGAGCTGACAGATTCAGGAAGACTCTCTCTTTTGTCCAAAAGGGAGTTCTCTTGTCCAACTCTCTGGTCCAGAAGGGAAGTCCGGGCGGGCTCTGGTCCAGAATGGCAATCGGGAGCAGGCTGGGAGCTGGGGCGGTCTCTAAGTCTCAGGAAGTGGCTGGAGTCGCGGGCAGATGGGCGTGGGGCAGGTCGCGGAGATTGCAGGGGCTGCCGGGGGGCTTGGAAAAGGGGATCCCTCCCGATGGGGCTAGAAGGGAGCTGTCCGGTGGCCAGAACCTGGTGCCAAGTTGGGCAGGTCTTCCCGGAGTGGCTGGTGTCCCAGGGATTGGTCCGGGTTGGATCCGGGTACTCACCTCTGGACCAGAAGGGAAGTCTGGGGCAGGCTGGAGCTGGGGGCCGGTCTCTAAGTCTCAGGAAGTGGCTGGAGTCGCGGGCAGATGGCGTGGGGCAGGGCGCGGAGATTGCAGGGGCTGCTGGGGGCTTGGAAAAGGGGATCCCTCCCGGTGGGGCTAGAAGGGGAGCTGTCAGGTGGCCAGAACCTGGTGCCAAGTTGGGCAGGTCTTCCCGGAGTGGCTGGTGTCCAGGGATTAGGTCCGGGTTGGATCCGGGTACTCACCTCTTGACCAGAAGGGAAGTCTGGGCAGGCTGGGAGCTGGGGGCCGGTCTCTAAGTCTCAGGAAGTGGCTCTGGACCAGAAGGGAAGTCTGGGGCAGGCTGGGAGCTGGGGGCCGGTCTCTAAGTCTCAGGAAGTGCTCATTGATTTGTTTTTAATGTGAACATTTATAGCCATGAACACTCCTCATAGAACTGTCTTAGCTGCTCTTCAGAGGTTCAGTGTTGGTTTGAATGAGAATGTCCCTCATGGGCTCATGTCTTTGATCATTTGGTCCTCCTATGATGGTGTTGTTTGGGGAGGCTTAGGAGATGGGAACTTGTTGGAAAGCATGCACTAGAGGAGAGGTTTGAGAGTTTAAAAGTCTTGAACCATTTCCAGTTATTCTTTCTGTTTCACGTTTATGGCTCAAGACATGAGTTCCCAGCTTGCTCTTCCAGCTGCCTTGCCTGCTACTAGCTGACATGCTTCCCTGCCATCGTGGACTCTAAGTCAAATAACTTTCTTCCATAAGTTGCCTCAGTCACACAGCTTTATCACAGCAAGAGAAAACTAATACAGGTTCTGGTAGATTATACTTTGATTTTAATTTGATTCGAGGAATTTTCAATTTCCTCCTTGGTTTCTTCAGTGGCCCACTGCTTGTCCAAACTGTATTTTTCAATTTCCAAGTATTCGTATAGTTTCTTTTGCTGTTGGTTTCTAGTTTTATTTCACTGTGATCTGATAAGATACAAGGGATGATTTCTTTTGTTTTTGTATTTGTTTAGGCTTAACTCTAAAGTGATTATTTTAGAGAAGGTTCCATGCACTGCTGAGAAGAATGTAGATTCCTTGTTTTTTGGATGGAATAGATAGATATGTGTTAGGTCTAGTTGATGTATGGTATAACCTAGCTCTGATTTTTTCATTCTTGTTTGGAGCATCTATCTCAAGAGGAGAGTGGAGTACTGGGGTCTGGGTTCTTCCACATTATTGTATCAGGACCAATCTACCTTTTATGCTTCTAGCGCTTGTTTTTATGAATTTGGGAGGCTGAAGATTCAGTATATATGCACTTACAATTGTTATATCTTCTTTGTTATGATTCAAATATGCTTTTCTTCTTCTTCTTCTCCTCCTCCTCCTTCTTCATCAGGATGGTGTACTTACCCCCTTGCCTTGGATTATCCTTTACATCAGATGTCTTTTACATCTCCACAGGTGTGTGTGTGTGTGTGTGTGTGTGCGCGTGTGCGCGTGCGCGCGCGCGCTGCCATGCTCCTTTGACTACTGTGTCTCTATAAAAAGTTTTTCTGTGACTCAATCCACTTTCCTCTGTCATCCGCTGATGTGCACCCTGGGCCCGGTTACCATCTTATGTCTGGTGTTGGGAACTGATCTTTCTGTGCTCGGGAATTTATGTGACTGAGGCTGCGAGGAGGCATGGAAGGACAGCCTACTGTTTATCTTTGGGGTTTTGAGGATGCTGCATTCCACAGCACATGTCCAGCTATCTTGTGTAGCTCACCTGGATCATGGCAGGGGAGGTGGTTATTTTCTCTGGCAAATGTAGTTTGGTATTAGCTTCAGGTTTCTGAGACACACTTTTGGCTTCCCATTGCAGTGCCTACCTAATCCAGCTGGCCTTCTCCAGCCTTTGGTTTCTTTCCCACAGTCTGGATATTTTCTCTCTGGCTCTTCTAGCGCCTGCCCATGGGGACTTTTCACTGGTGGCCACAGCTGACGCTGGCTCGCAGGAACAGCTTGTTCTGACTGGGCGATGAGAGTGGACTGGCCTCTTCTCTGTGGGGAAATCCTGACCTCCATTTATTTCTGTTTCCTTTAGATCCTTCTTCTCTTATTCCAATGGGACGTACCGGTTTAAATTTTAATTTTATCTTTATCTGCTTGCAGACAGAGTTTCTATTCTGCCATCTTACCCAGAAGTCTCTAGCTTGCTCTACATAATCCCATCTCATTTCCTACTCTGTCACTAGCTTCTGGCAAACACTTATATGCTTTCTGTCTCAATGCATTTGCCTTTTCTGACTATTTTATATAAAAGAAATTGGGGCTCAAAAGATGGTTCAGTGGGTAAAAGTGCTTGCTGAGCAAGCCTGAGACATGAGTTCAGACCCATGGGACCCACGTAAAAACAAGACTTAGGAGTGTGTGGCATCACAGCACCCCAACAGCTAGATGAAAGGAGGAGAGAGGAGAATTCTCTAGAAACTCACGGACCAAATAATGGAAGCACACAGTGCAGTGATAAAACAGCAAGAGAGGTCTTACCTCCAATAAACTGTAAGGAGAGGGCTGAGGCTTGACGTCCTCTGACCTCCGCACATGTGCTCTGACCTTCACGCACAAACATGTACACACATATCTGTACACAAATATTTATATCCAAAGAATTATCCAGTATCTTGATCTTTTATATCCAGGTTCATTCACAGTGTGAAGTTTTTAGGTTTATCCTGGTTACAGTATGTAATGGTCCTTCTTTATTTATATGGATGATTTATTTTTCTTTTTTTTTTAAAAAAACAATTGTCTATTTGTTTATTTTATTATTTTATGTGTATGAATGCCTGCAAGTAATATGTACGTATCACATGTGCTTGGTGCCCTCAGTGATCAGAGAAGGCCATTGGACTTCCTGGGATTCCCCGGGATCCCCCAGGATTGGAGATATAGATAGTTGTGAGCCACCACATGGGTGCTGGGAATTGAAACTAGGTCCTCTGTAAGAGCAACAAGTACTCTTAACTGCTAGGCAACTATTCAGCATGGAATGCTTTCTTTTCAGATAAAGCATTTTTATCAGCATTTTGACACATTGTAATATTTGTTTTCCCTCCACCTCTATGATGACTTGTGGCCAAGAGGAGGTGTGGCAGAAACACCAACCAGCCTTAACAATGCTTAGGGGGTATTGCCAGGACACTGGAAGAGCACAAAGTGTTGACATCTAATTGATTGGAAGGACTTCTAGAAGGGGCTGATGCTTGAGTTGAGTCATGAAGGTCAGAGGGAGAAGGTCATGAAAGGACCAGCTAAGAGGAAGATCCAGGGCATGATGGTGATCTCTTCAGGCTCTGAAGACACCTAATAAAACAGCTAATAAAAGGCCATTAGAAAGGCATCAAGGAACCCCAACTTCCCTGCAGCCGAACCACAGACAGTGGCTATCTGTTGCCTGGTGAACTTGTTCCCTCCAAAAGTGGACTGAGGGGCAACCTTGACAGAGGAGTGTCCACGTGACTCTGAAAGTGACCAGTCAAATCCAGACATGACGGTGTGACAGTAAGAGCGGGGCAGCTGGGACGAGAGTCTCCTTTCTGCCACCCAGCTGTGTGACCTTGGACAAGGTACTTAGTATTCCAATGCTTCAGTTGTGCCGTCTATACAATGGAAATAGCAACATGGGCATCGTGAGGATCTCATGGGGTCACCAGCCATTGGCAAGATGTTTGAGTCAGTGTTGTCAGGGAATCTTGCACTTAGTGACTCAGCTTTTATTGTTCCTCTGGACTGATCACAGAAGCCACCCATTAGGGGTAAGCACCATAATGGCAGCCATGTGCCAGGCTCTAGGTGATTTATGCATCCTGTCAATGCACTCTACTTACAATTCATGAGGGAAGTTAGAAGGCAGAGCTAATGGATGAGTAACCATGCTTGGAGATAGATACCTTCCCACAAGACCCACAGCTACTACAGTGTATGGGTGTGGAGTCCGCATTTGGTCTCCAGTGGCAAAGCTGCTTCCAGAAGCCTGCTCTTAACTACTTCTTTACTCTGCCTCTATTAGTTCGGGCTTCAGGTAGAATGCCAGTGGTGCATGCACCTCAGGAATCAGGTTGTGTACTGGGTTGTCAGGAGGATATCTGAGCTCACTCTGTGTCTTAACATGTATTTCAGACACTTAGAGGTTTATTCCCTTGCTTTTTGGCACAGGCAAAAACACTCTAGTTTGAATGTACACCCATCTACATCCCTCCCCATTCTGTGTATCAGATTAATTTCATGTTTGTCCCATAAGCCAAAATGCAAGGGGTTTCTCTCTTGAGATCACAGTCTACAAACAACACAGAGGGTGGGTTTGGATTCAGGGACCATGATGGGGTACGTCAGGGAGACTCACACATAATGAAACTGAATCTCAGCTAAGGGCACAGAATTGCCTTGTGGAGCTATGATTTTCGACAGGGCACCTGCAGCTACTGCAGCCTACCACATCTCTCCAGGGAGTGTTGTGGGGCTTCTGCTGGGGTGGGGAACTTTGGATGCTTTTGCAAACTGTTATAAGTCTGGATCAGAAACCGCAGGCTCTCAAGAGTTAACCCCGCAGGACATGTGCTCCGGGAGCTGGCACTTACTTGTGCTTGCTGTCTCCCTCTTCATCATGATGGAGGAGTAATTTTTGGTAAGAGCTATTAGAATGCCTGAGCCAATAATTGCCGTGGAGAGTGGTCATAATCACATTTCCTGCTCCCGTCGGGGCCTTGGATCCTGCAAGGCACCAAATGACCCTACTGGAGGTCTTTCCAAGTAGAGTTTGCAGGAAAACCCCAGAAACATGACCCTGGGGAGTGGCACACCCTCTTTTGTGTTCTACCAGCTTGGTAGAAAATGCCAAGCTCTAGAGGAACTTGGAGTTGAGTTCTATCTACTGCATTACTCTTGATATAGAGACTGCAAGAGGGAAGTCTGTAGGTAGCTTACGTGTGCATAGAGATCCTCCATCCTGGTGGAGCATGAGATGGGTGGGCAGTGGGTTCCTTGTGGTGCTTGATGCTTGAGGAACAAGTGCTCTGGGCTCTCTGAGAACAGAGGCTTGTGATTTGAGCAATCATGAGGGGATTAGAAGAGAGGAGGGGAATTTTCTTCCCACCTCTCTTCTCTTCCTCTCCTTTATTCTTCCTGCTTCTTTTCCTCTCTCCTTACATCAATTTTCTTTAAGAAGTTATCGAGCACTTAGCATGCTCTAGGACTGGGTCACTCACGCATGAAGAAAACACATCCTAGGTAGGGTAGGTAGCCAATGCTTCCAGTGCACAGTGTAATGAGGTCTGTGCACTCTACGTGGAGGCATGGAAGCGCGGAGGAGGGAAGCGACTGGCTTTGCTTAGTACTGGAGTAGGGGCTAGGAGTGAGGGGAAGTAGGGGGGGTCAGGGAAGGGTTCATGAAGGAACTGGAACTCGAGAGACATCGGAGGAGATTGTCAGGTAGAGGAGCAGGGAGGGAATTCTGGAAAGAGGAAAGAGTGTAAACAAAGGCACTGTGGTTTGTGTCAGCACCCCCAAAACCCAGGTGTTAAAACATTGGTCCCACTTAGTGGCGGAATTGAGGAGATTTTAAGAGTTGTGGCATAGTTGAAATTTTCTCTAGTAGTCAGAGACATGCCCAGGGAGCAGACATTAGATGTAAAAGGTCTTATTAATAGAAAACCCGGAGCCAGATATTGGGGTGAAAACCAAGAGATCAGAGGAATAGGGCAAGCTGTAGCCAACCTCACCTTACCAGCTTTTCAGCCTCTAAAAAGAGCTACTTCCTGTATACCCACGCCTATATACCTTTCTGTTCCTGTCATCTCATTTCCTCTCTCTGCCCAACTACATCACTTCCTCTTCCTGCCTAGCTCTGTCACTTCCTATCTGTCTGTACAGACTTCCAGACCTTTATGGTTAACTAGTGTTGGAATTTAAGGCATGTGCCACCATGCCTGGCTCTGTTCCCAGTGTGGCCTTGAACTCACAGAGATCCAGATGGATCTCTGCCTCCCGAATGCTGGGATTAAAGGCATGTGCTACCATTGCCAGACTTCTATATTTACCATAGTGGCTGGCTTTTTCCTCTGATTGTCAGATAAACTTTATTGGAGTACACAGATAAAATTTCACCACAATTAGATCCTGGCCCTCCCTCTTCCTTTCTCTTTGCTTCCTGACTGACATGAGGTGAGCAGCTTCCCCTGGCATATCCTCCAGCCATGGTGTACTGTCCTTCCATAGGCCCGGAAGTAATAGGGTCAACTTCTGACACTGGGAGGCAAAATCAGCTTTACTTCTTTTAAAGCTGAATGGTTCTATTGGGCATTTTCTTGTACTAGTGGAAACTTGACAGACACACAAGGTCTGGAGCTAGACAAAGAACTGAGGAGGTATTCAGGAAAGGGGCGTAGGGTAGTCCAAAAAATGTATATGTTAGCAACACAAAACAAATGGTATTGTCAGTGATCCAGTGGCATTGGTTATGGGTTTTT
>NW_023505353.1:0-6777 GCF_004664715.2 Peromyscus leucopus | reverse complement strand
TTACTTCCGCTTCTTAGTTCTCTAGAGGGGAGATTGTTAGTTATGGTTGAAGATTAGTTAGTTATAGTTAAAATTAATTAGGATAGAAAGTGCATTAGAATACATCTTGGAATTACCAAAATAGGATAGATAATGGAAATTTTTCTCTGATTTGTCAAATACCTGTTTAGGTATTTATTACTTGTATATATTGTATATAGTTATTGTGCTTTTGTATATAGTTTTTTCTTTTGTTAGTTTATAACCTTTTGCTTTTTTCTTCTTTTTATTAAAATAGAAAAGGGGAAATGTGGTGGATCTAATTGTACTGAAATGTGATTTTGATTGTATGTTAATAAATAAAGTAGCCCGGGGGTCAGAGCTATTAGAGCCATAGACAGAGTGTGGTGGTGGTGGTGGTGGTGGTGGTGGCACACGCCTTTAATCCATAGATCTCTGTGTGTTCAGGGATACAGCCAGCCATTGGAGACATATGCCTTTAAGACCTAGGGGGCTGTACATTCAGACAGTGACGAGGCAGTCACGTGTTTGGGTTTACAACCAATGAGAAGGCAGAATGACTGGAAAATCGACTTACACACAGGAAATAGCTCTCTTTTCGGGAAGCTGGGACAGCAGGAGGAAGGGTGAGATTTTAGCTCTGAGCTCTGACCTCTTGGCTTTCTCTTTAACATTGTTTCTATGTTTCTTATTTAATAAGATGGTTGGTTACATCTACAAATAGGATACTAAATTTTCATGGAATATCATTTAACAGTTTTTATCAGAGTGATTAAACTTGAGAGTTGTGTTTTTAGTAGATCTCTTTAAGTAGTGTTTACAGGCTTGTCTGACAAAGAGGAAATGACTGTATTGGAAATGTGGAAATTGCTGTGGTATGTGGAACTAAGTGT
Organism: Peromyscus leucopus; assembly: GCF_004664715.2. Classification (NCBI taxonomy): domain Eukaryota; kingdom Metazoa; phylum Chordata; class Mammalia; order Rodentia; family Cricetidae; genus Peromyscus; species Peromyscus leucopus. Next base: position 5,884 of record NW_023505353.1, on the reverse strand, counting down.
GTGGTGAATTGGATGAAAATGGCTCCTATAGGTTCATATGTTTTGAGTACTTGGTTCCCCAGTTGGTGGAAATGTTTGGGAAGGATTAGCAGGTGTGGCTTTGTTGGAGGGGGTGTGACACTTGGGGTGGGCTTTGAGATTCCAAAAGTGCATGCCATTCCCAGTTAGCTCTCTCTGCTTTGTGCTTGTGGATATAGGTGTGAGCTCTCTGCTTCTGATTCAGTGCTATGCTTGCCTGCCTACTGCCTTGTTCTCCACCATGATGGTCACAGACTATGACCCCTGATAATCACAGATTAAAATGCTTTCTTCCATAAGTTACCTTGATCATAGTGTTTTGTTACAGAAATTGAAAAGGAGCTAAGGTAAGATTTGAGATGATATGAACAGTTAGGGACTGTTACTGGAACACATAGAACTTGGTATTGATCGGATATGAAGGGTTAAGGAGAAATGGAGATTTGGGATTTTAAAATTAAGTGGACAATCTATTGTTTTCAAAGGTGGCGCACCAAAAGCACTAAATTACCATATTTTGGACATGCTATCTGCTCTTTAAAATAAATCTGTGTATGTGGGCACAGCCATGCATGCACGCATGCATGTGTGGTATATATGTGCTGTGTATGTGTAAGAGCTCAGGTAAATGTCTAGGAAGGTCAGAGGCCAACCTCAGGTGTTGGTCTTTGTCTTTTATCATATATTTTTTATTTTTGAGGCAGGGTTTCTCTGTGTAGCTTTGTGCCTTTCCTGAAACTCACTCTGTAGCCCAGGCTGGCCTTGAACTCACACAGATCTCCACCTGCCACTGCCTCCCAAGTGCTGGGATTAAAGCTATGCACCACCACCTCTGACTGTCTTTTATTATCTTTAATTCAGGGTCTTTCTTGTTATTGGTTGCATATACCAGTCAACCCAGCTACTCTGTGAGTTTCCCAAGATCCTTTTGTTTCCATTTCTTGCATCCCACATATTTCCATAGAAACATGGGAATACAGATCTGTTCAACTCTGTCCCTATGCTTTTGTTTTTGTTTTTACTTGAATTCTGGAAATCTAAACTAAGGTTACAAGGCTTGTAAGACTTACTCTACAGAGCCACCTCCCCAGGCATGGCTGTCATTTCTCTGGAGCCCCCAGATAGAGATATCTGAAAGACAGCTAAGTATGGAGGCTCCAGCTTGGGAAAGAAGTGGTCTTGGCTTGAGATATTAATTTTCATCCTTGAAATATAGGACTTCATCTAGACAACAACTACAGATAAAAAAAAAAAAAAAACATTCTGAAATTGAGCATTAGGGATCTCCAGACTATATAGACTCAAGATAAGAGGATGAAGTCTTATCAGCAAAATCATGTTCCATTGCTGAGCACAGAGACAAGGAAAGGAGGGCACTTTTAAAAGAATAGCTAGAGTGAGAGAAAACAGTCACATGTCAAATGCTGGTGAGCTGATGAGAGACACCAAATCTTGAGTGAGCAGTGTTGGTGGTTAATATCACGGACTGCATCTATAACTGTTTTGATTGTCTGCTGTAGTTTGGCGTACGAAAATACAGGAATAGACCAGCAGTGTAGGGAGTGCTTAGCAGGTGAGTCACTCAGCACTTGTCTTGCAAGCATGAGGCCTGGAGTTTGACCCTGAGATCATTTTTAAGAGAGAGAGAGAGAGAGACAGAGACAGAGAGAGAAAGAGAGAGAGAAGAGAAGGGAGGGAAGGAGGAAAAAGGCAGGCAGGCAAGCCTGACAAGCATCTGTTACCCCAGCCCTAGGAAAACAGACAGGGGAATCTTGGAGCTCAGTGGCTAGGCAGGCTAGGCTACTTGCTGAGCTCCAGCCCAATAGAAAGACTTTGTCTCAGAATCACTGTGGAAAGCACCTGAAGACAATATCCAAGATTGTCCTCTGACCTTCACACATGTGCACATTGGTACATGTAGACTACCCCTCTCCACTGGGCACACACAAATTCAGTCAATCATTCAATAAGGCTGAGATGCTTTCTCTTTTGTGAAAGACAGGGAAAGAGTATGACTGTTTTCATAAGAAACTGAGGTCTAGATAATGTGTTTAAGAATTTAAATGATGGGGAAAGGGGCTTGTCCTCCTCTATCATGTTCTACTTTATACTTTTAATTTCTAAATTCTTTTTATTTGTGTGTGGTGTATGCGCACACGCAATTGTGTGTGTGTGTGTGTGTGTTGTGTGTGTGTGTGTGTGTGTACACTTGCATGAATGTATGTCACTTGTTTACAGGTGCCCATGGCAAACAGAAATAGGTCATTGGATCTCCTGATACTGGAATTACAGAAAGTTATGATTTGCCAGATATGGGTTCTTGCGACTCAACTTAGGTCCTCTGGATGATCAGTAAGTTTTCTTGCCACTGAGCCTCTCTTCCACATCTCCATCTTATTTTTTGAAATAAGGTCTTTCACTGAACCTGTAGCTAGCGGCACAGCTAGACTAACTGGCCAGCAAGCCACTAAATGCTTCTGTCTCCAGAACTGGATTATAGGTATGTGATACCATGCCCTGTCATTTCAAACTGTGGTGCTGTGGATCAATTTCAGTTCCTGTTCTTGCACAGAAATCATTTCACCTACTGAAGCATCCCTCCATTGGGTGTTTATTTTAAAACTCTCTTCATATAGGACAAACAATTGAGAGCACATTCCTTGTCAAACGAGCTTTCGCATGTTAACTCCTATGATCCATTCAGCAGGCCACAGATCATCATTGCACTCAACTCATAGAGAATATCATACACAGGAAGCTACGCAGCTCTTTCCAGTGAGAGAACAGTATCCAGCAGAGCTATCCTTTTAAGTATGAGACTCCTCGATTCAAGACCATTACCTCTCATTCTTTTCAATCTTACCCATGGAAAAGCTAAAATGATGGGTGGAATCTATAAACCCAAAGCAATTAAGCCAGCTGAGCCCTTGTGAAGGGTTCAGATTTTTGCATTTGCATATGAAGTTTTTTTGAGCTAAAATATTCCACTTCTAGACATCTTGCTACCCTAAGAAATCACTGCAATTTCACATATCTTCTAGATATATTTGGCATGTCAAGTTGTGTTTTTGTCTATACATTGTTTTTAATTTTCTTAAAGTTCTATGTAAGTATAAGTATAAGTGAAATGAAGGGAAAATAGTAAGGCTGTCACACAGTGAACTACACTGTGATGGCCAAATTAGAAGAATAATTAAAATGATTGGTACAATTACAATTTTGGGGAAAGAAAGGTAGCTTTAGGTTTCATTTATTTTGCTTTTAATACAGACATATTTAATCTTCCTGTTTTGTTTTTAATTCACAGTGTAACACGGATAAAATTTTAAGTCATTAAATTTTTTATTTATGTGTGTGTTTTATGGATTTTTTAATGCTCAGTATGCATGTGCAGGTTCACATATGTATATGGAGGGGCAGAGGTCAGTGTCAAAAATTCTCACTTTCTCTCCAACTTATTTTTTGAGACAGGTTTGCACACTCACCCACTGGACACTAGTTGGCTAGAGACTAAAGAGTGAGTTCCAGGAGGCGGCCTGTCTCCACATTCTCAGAAGTGACATTGCCGTGGCAAGCTACCACCTTTCACACAGGTGCTGAGTAGTGAACTCGGGTCTCCCTCCATGTTTTCATGGCAAGTACTTGACCAAAGGACCATTTTCCCACCTCAAAGACAACAAAATTTTTAGAGCAATCAATTACAGACACATTTTAGAGTCTTCATGCTTCCAGAAAAGGTGTTTGTGAGTGACATTCCATGTCTTAGATCTTAGTGTACAAACTTGTTTTATAAATGCTAATCTCTTACTATCTTAAAAAATTTCAAATGAAAATGAAAAGATGACCAGTCAATCTCTACAAACAACCTCTTAAATATAGGAGGTACAAGTGATGGTTTTAAGAGAAATAAAGTATCATAACTATGATTTTCCTTTATGTTGGACATTCAGGCTGTTTTTTTTTTTTTTTGTTTGTAATAGACAAAATTAGTCATTTCATGTTCATAGAAAATTGTGTTTTGTTAAAATATTATATTTCTGATTAAAAATAAATCTGAATATAAAAAAATAAAACTAGATTGTTTTTAAAACTTAAAGAAAAGCACTGATTCCTCTTCATGCTTATACAATTAGATGCACATTCTACATTTATGATTTTGTATCTTGATTCTTGGGGTCATCAGGTAAAGGTGCCTCTCCAGCATGATGACCTGAGTTCAATCCTGAGGACCAAAATGGTTGAAGGAGAGAATCAACCCCTGCAAATTTTCCTGTGAAATCTACACACACTTTGACACATACACACTGTCTTCCACACACACAGACACACACACACACACACACACACACACACACACACACACACACACACACGGGGTGGGGGCGTGTCAAGAAGATAGAGAGAGACATAAGCACAAACAGAAGTAACTAATTATAAAAAATGTTTAAAGAGAAAATATAATTTTATCAATAACACCATTGATTTTCCAACCAATATACCACTGTTGAATACTTATCTTGCTTTATAATTAGTTTATTATAACTCTGCCACAAATGGCTTTTAGCATATTGTTTTCAAAGATTCAATCTTACAAATTGGGGATTTCTCAATCAGATCAAATGTAGAGACATTTCTAAAACACCAAGTTATGCTATTTTCTAAAATAACCCCACAATTTGGATATTTCAACAATGAATGACGATTATTATCTCATTATAGCAAATGAAGGGACTGGAAACTGTCTGTCTGTTTTGGTAACTAGTGTTCTCTAAGCAGCTAGTTTGAGAGAGTTGTTTGTACTCTGTAAGGTGCTGTTATTTTAAAAATACATTATTTCTTCCACAAAAATATTCAAAACAAATGGTGAAGCTGTTATTGTGTTGCTTACAGGTGAAGTATTTAGGACAATTCCAGGCAAGAAAATATGCTAAGATGTTGTGTCATTTCTGACGACTTGGGCTGGTCTATCTCTCTCTTTCTCACACAGCTGTATCTGCATGACAAGGCCTGTGTGTGCACAGACTCTTCCTACCAGCATGGGACAGGCCCAAGGCCTCCAATTGGCTATCATTCTGTTTCTATGTGACTCATCCATTATGATGATGTATTAGTTAATTATCTCATTGGTGAAATGCAACAGCTGAATGAAGCAACTTAAGGAGGGAGTATGCACCACAGGTTCAGGTACAGTGTGTCATGGTGGGGAAGGCATGGGGGCAGGATGTAAGGTGGTTGATCACATTATACCCAGGCAAGAAGAGAAAGAAGTGAACACAGCTGCTCAGCTCACTTTCTCCGTTTTACTTATTCCAGACTCCTGCCCATGGTATGGTGCTACCACAGGTAGGGTGAGCTTTCAATTAGCACAGCTTACGAAGTCTCTCACAGGCATACAGGGAAACTTGTCTCCTAGATGATTCTAGATCTGTCAAGTTGATAATCAAGATTAATTGCCACATATCAGTCCTATTGAAATCTTCTAAAATTATGTCTAGGATCATACTGATATGAAACACCATCAAAAGTTCAGGAAGCCCTTTGAAATATTGAGGCCGTTCCTTCATATGTTGAAAACAAACAAGGACTATGGCAGATTCCTGGATAAACCACAAAGTGATACATGTCCTTCTCTGTAGCTCACTAGAGACTGTGTAAAGAAATCTAAACTTACACCCAAACATGTGCACAGCACATCACAGGAAGCCTGAAATATCAGATTTTTCAATTATCTTCTAGAATATTCCCTTTTTTTGGTCACAAATTATACTTGTGAGATTCTTCACAGGGAACCTGCAGTGAAATCCCATTTCCTCTTCTTAGTTCTCACAAAATGTTGTTCAAATTGTTGAATGACTTTATGTCATCA
>NW_023505352.1:0-43000 GCF_004664715.2 Peromyscus leucopus | reverse complement strand
ATGTAGGTTGTCATTAATTACTGCTATTAAAAATAGTATGGGCTGAAGATAGCTCAGGCAGCAAAATGTTTGCTGCACAAACATGAGAACACAAATTCAATTCCTAGTCTAAAAGCTGGGTGTGATGTCAGGTGTTGTAATCCTTATACCAATAAGATGGAGAGGTGTCCCTGTGCTTGCTAGTCAGTCAGCTTAGCCTAATTTGTAGACTGCCTATCCGTGAAGGACCCTGTTCTAAAAACTAAGATGAATAGCACCTGATGAACAAGAGCCAAGGTTGACATCTGGCTTCTACATGCACGTATGTATATAAACCTACACATACAGACAGATAAATAGATGGTAAATAATTAGTTCAGTAAGTGCATTTCTACACCTGACATTATGCAATATTTGAATACATATATAAAAAATTCTGAAAGCAAGATCAATAAATCAAAACATGAATACTGGTCATACTTGCAAGTATACAGATCTGTGGCCCCAAGTTCAGAGATAGACTCTGCCTCAAAGAAATAGAAAATGAAAGAGGAAGATATCTGCACTCTCTCTCATCCATTTCCCCTGTACACACTCATAATTCTCAGTAAACTTGCAGCTTGCCCATTCACTAGACCAGCAGGCCTGTAATTCCCAAGGATTTCCCTGTTTCCACTTCTACAATGCAAGGATTACAGACACTTATTACTTTGCCCAGCATTTTCCACATTGATGCTAGGAATTGAATGGTGACAAGAGAGACTTACTGACCGAGTGGGAAGGATAGTTTTGTCAACCTGGCATAATCTAAAATCACCTGGGAAGGGATTATTTATGATGGATTATCTAGATTAGATTGATCTGTGGGTATGTGTGTGAGAGATTATCTTGATTGTGTTAATTGAGATTAAAAGATCTGCCTCCTGTGGGTGGTATCATTCCCTAACAGGAGATTTGGAATGAAAAACAAAACAAAACAACAACAAAATCCAAGCTGAGTACAGCCATGCATTGGTCTCTGCTCTTGACTGTTAATGCAATGTGAACTGTTTGTCTAGCTCCTGTAGCTGTGACTTGCCTTCTATAGTGGACTATAAGCTGAAATTATGAGCTTGTAAAAATAAACCCTTTCCTGTAAGTTACTTTTGTCAGGATATTGTAGCACAGCAACAAGAAACAAAACTAAGGCACCATGATATCTCCCCAGCCTTGATTCCCAATATCAAATGAACTATTCTGGTATGGTTCTGTTCTTAATTGCGTTACAAAGCTATGGGGTGAACCTAAGATCATCTATTCTAGTTTTTAAATTTTTACTATGAAGAGAAATAAATATAGATTTCTTTTTAAAAATAAAAGGCAATATATATATATATATATATATATATATATATATATTAGTGTTTGGCTCACGTGTAATGTCTGTGCACTGTGTGTGTGCACTGTGTGTGTGCTGTATATACAGGGTCCAAAAGAATGCGCTCAATGCTGGGGACTGCAGTTAAACAGCAGTGAACCACCCTGTGGGCACTGGGAACTGAACATGGGTCCTCTGGAAGAGAAGCCATCATTCTTAACCAATGAACCATCTCTCTAGTTTGTTATATGTTTTCCTTAATGTCCTCCTAACTATTCTACCTGTTTCCCAATACTTGCCAATTTGTTGTCTGAAGTCTGATGTGGAAAGTGTAATTACTCTATTCCCACTCTATAATAAAACACCAACAGTGCATATTTGTGATCATTAGCTCTTCTGTCATGATGACAATTATCAAAGCAATTAGCTGATAAAGAAAAGAATTTTTTGGCTCAAGTTTGAGGGTTACAGCTCATAGTTGGTTGCCCTGTTGTTTTGAGATATTCTAAGGGGAAAGCCAAAAATAGCCTTTCTTTGTGCCCAAGATACAAGACAGAGAACAAGAAGAGGTCACTGTGATCCTCTTATTTTCTTTAAGGTCACATGCCCCATGACTGCAAGATCTAGGTTGCACTCCTCAAGGCTTTCAGCACCAAGCACTACTGCTTGGAATCTAGCTTGTAATAAGTGGGCTTTTGAAAACATTCCAACTCCTACCAGATAGTATATACAATAAATGAATGAATAAATAAATAAATAATATTTATTACTTCATAATCAGGAAGTCTAAGTTCAGGCAGCTACATTTGTTTTGTATCTTGTGAGGGCCTCCTGATGGCATCCTGGGGAAATGCAGGCAATATGGAGGGATGGCAAATCAGGAGGCTGGGACCTTGTCGGGGGATTCAGCACTGCTCTCTTATAAGTATTCAATCTTGAGAACTAACTGAGGTTACATAAGTGTCACTTGAATCTCTTTGTGAGGAAGTTCCCCCAGTGGCCTAAATATTACCATGAGGCCCCATTTCTCAACATTCCCCACTACTCATGTGACCTTATTGAGGTCACATGAGTATGGGGAATATAGTTTTCATGAATAACTTACAAACCAGTGAGCACCAACTGTATTGAGCTATAAAGACATCCCTCTCCAAAACAGTAACCAATCACTCCAGCAACTGGGAGCAACACTTTAGCAGACCCTAGCTAGTCTGTTTTGTGGTCAAACACATCCCAGAACATACCTAGAACTAGAAGTAGTACATGGATCCAGCCTGAACTATATGTATAGTTGGGTATGCACATGTTTAAAATCAGATGCATCCTGGGAACATACTACATGTCTGTTGAGCAAAGAATTACATAGCCCAAGCCTGTCGATCAAAATAGAAAACTACCCACATTCTGCCTCTTAGCCCAGAAACATGCTGTTTAGGCAGAAACCACTAGTATCAATAAAGGTCAGTCTAGAAAAATAAAAATCTTTGACAAACTGGGGCTGGGATAAACCCATTTCAAACTATAGTGAATACCACCCATCATGACCTAAGTAGCACCCCTTCAAAGCCAATGCGTAACCCAAGACAAAGAGCTACAGGAGATGACCATCATACTTCATGGCACCCATGGACAGCCTTGTACAAAGTTGAACCCCTCCTGGTTTTCATAGGTAGGTGCTTCCTTCTATGTGTGTGACCCAGGACACAGAAGTAGCTTTCAGTTTAGAAGTGTGGACAAACATGTAACTATTACTAGTTGTTGTTTTTCTCCTAAGTTAGCTTTCTACTGTTTTGTATACTTTTTATTACTGATATTAGATTTTTAACAACTTTTTGTGTTTGGTTTTGGAGATTGGCATAATATACCTTCCTATTTCATATTTTAATGAATGTAAAGGAGACGTGTGAGCATTTAATCCAAGACTGATAGTTAAAACAGAAAGAGGGTTAAAAAAAGTCTTCTCTATGCATTCGACTTAATGTTAAGCTTGACACGTTAAGTAAACCCAGTGATTCTTCAATATTCTGTTAAGTATTCAGCATCGTGGGTGGTAAATCACTTCAATTTTATTTAAAGGTAAATATATATTAAGCACATATTGAAAAGTAAAACTACAAAATCAGATATGAACCAACTAATGTTGGTATAAGCATAAAACACCTCAGCAAAACAAACTACATATTAACCACTGATATATGAAATACAAGTTTTGTAATAATGGAATAATACAAATTATAATAACAATCATTGTTTGGTAACAATATGATCCAAAAATTGCCAACATTTTACATAGTCACTTATATACCTAGAATTGAAAATGCATGTACAGTGTCTTGGTGGAGAGCAAAATGGGAAACCAAGGAAGTCAGTGGGTGATCCCTGCCTGTATCACCCCACTACAACATGCACAGCAGCCCTGCCCATCAGTGGGGGAGGGAAAACCACAGAGTTTGGCTGCTATAGCTTTCAGTCATGTTCTGACTTTCAGCTGCCTGGTGGTGGTGGGAAGGGCAGGACCGTGGTTGGTGACCCCATCTCATGGATAAGCTCTGTCTGTATGCCTTCCACTGCAGGCTGCAGCTGCAGCATTGCAAGGCACTGCCTGCAGTGATTTCACCACAACACACTCTGCAGGGCAAGCAGAGTCAATCTCCTTCACCATGGGAGGTGAGGAAGGCTGCCAGATCAGAGGTTAAGATGTATGGGGTGCTGAGCTACAAAAGGCTGGGGGAGGGGTCCAGGAAAAGGGGGCAAGAGCAGTTAGAAGGAAGGAGGTGAGTAATCTACTCACATTGGTGGAGAGGATTCCCTCCTGCAGGGAGGATGCTGAAAGGGGAAGGAGGTAAGGGAGGGGAGGGGAGGATGGAGGAGCTGCAGTGGTGGCCAAAATGAATCTTAACTAACCATGGTGTCCAAGATTTCCCTAGCCTAGTACTCTCAAAAGATGCCTGATTGTGATTTCTTAGAGTGGAAAAGTCCTCATCCTGTGGGTGTCAGTGCTGACTCTTGTGGGGATGTACAAGCAACATGACCTTGGTCCATGAGGAGGTACTCTCTGGTCATGGACTTGCTGGCATTGACAGACACAGTGGAATGACAACACACACCATACAATGGCAGAACAGCCAAGCAGAGATTTCACTCCTCTGATTCTAAGCTCTGGAGCCAGTCAGAAGACAAGCCCTTATGGCAGATGGAACCTCTGTAGTATAGATTGACCTACCAGGGGAAGAGAAGTGGAAGAACCAGGAGGCATCAAGAACAGGCATCATGATGCAAAGTTGGACCAACTTGCTGCCCCTTTAGGGCACTGTCATGAGATCGATCATTCTTCAGGGTCTTATGGTACTGTGAGCCAACACAGCAGAGTCTAGGTCTGCAGTGAGCATGCTCAAAGTCTAGTGTATAGGAAAGTCAGATGGAGCAAGAATTCTAAGGTCATTTCCTGCTTCTCAGTATTGCTTTGAACTGTGGCAAGTTTCTCCAATTCCATCCCTAATGACTCTAATACTGTGTACTTTCAGGTGTTCAAAAGACATCATGAGGTTGTAGGCCGAATAGAGGAAATCTGACATACACACCAGGCAGACAGGGCCTGTTTTGCGCTTCTTTTACAAAATTCATGAAGGTACACTGAAGAATACAAATGTAGCTCAGTTGGTATCATGTTTAGCTAGCATGCATGAATCCCTGGGTTGTAGTCTATAGTCTGAGCTCCACCAAGTAAACACACATGGTGCAAATATACAACTTTAGCCCGGGGGTGTTAAGGTAGGGGCATCAGAATTCTAAGTCATCCTTAAATATAGGGGAACTCTGCCTTGGATACATGACAGTGTATTTCACACACACAGAGAGAGAGAGAGAGAAGAGAAGAGAGAAGAGAGAGAGAGAGAGAGAGAGAGAGAGAGAAGAGAGAGAGAGAAGAAGGAGAAGGAGAAGGAGAAGGAGAAGAGAAGGAGAAGAAGAAGAAGAGAAGAGAAGAGAAGAGAAGAGAAGAGAAGAGAAGAGAAGAGAAGAGAAGAGAAGAGAAGAGAAGAGAAGAGAAGAGAAGAGAAGAGAAGAGACAGACACTGCCTAGTCTCCCCCTCAGGAGACAGAGCAGCTAACAGTCAGATACTGGGAACAGGAGAACCCACACCTCATGTGCCCAGTGTGAAGACTGGAATCTCCTGGGAAGACCTGAAGTCAAGATCATCTGCAGAGCCTCCTTTCCATTTCTCTTGGAAGCCAGCCTTGTAGCCTGCATGCATTCCTGGTTAAGGATCCAATCCTATAGTGTCTGATGTACTTTCACCAGATTATGACTGCACACAGATAAGAAGCCAGGCTTCTGGCCCTGGAGGATGTATCCAGAGAGGAAATACCTCACTGATTATCAAGGTAGTGGTGGAGGAATGTGTTGTATGAAAGGAAGATGCACAGTTTGTTGTTGTGAAATGGACACACTGTTTATTGCAAGTACTGTCACCTGATGTCAATGTAAGTATCCTTGTACTGGGGGAAGGAGACTTTCACTTCATGCCAGAACACACATATCCACTTTCTAAGAACTGGAACCTTCACTGTGAGGAAGACGGTCTGGAAAATCCCCTCGACTCCCTCTGGTGTGGTTCTCCTGCCTTGGCTCCTGTGTCTACACTGCTTCCCATTCTCTCCTAACAGGGCTTTCTTCATGTCAGGCATGGAAAGGACACAAGAGCTTTCAGAGCCTGGAATACACACACACACACACACACACACACACACACACACACACACACACACATATATAATTCTGAGATAGTGTTTTACTGTGTGTTATCCAGTCTGACCTCAAAAATTAACATTAGTCATATTTCATAGATTATAAAGTTGATTTTAGCCCTTGTTTCATAAGTATTATTTCATATTATCCATAGAGATTTTGGCTTTTATCCCAGTAAACTCTGAGACTGGCATGACTAAATAATGGTTTGGCCCATATCCAAATTCTGTTTGGAAAACTAAGTATAAGTCCTTTTTATATGCTCCAGGTCTAGATGTGCTTTACTTAGAACACTGATCATTTACTTCCTTGATATCTTTCATGCAGAATCCAACAAGGACAAGACAGTTTCTGTGATTACATGAACTGCCTTCTCTTAACTAACTCTTATACTTTACTCTATATTCTTAGATTCTCCCTCTGTGTGTGTAAGAATTCTGTAACATTTAAAACAGACACATCCTTAGCTACTTTCACTCTTAATGTTTAATGTACAGAAATTAGGGCCTCAGAGAACATTCCTCTTCATCAACCCTTATTGTATCTGTATTTATATGTTCAAATGTTTCTGCATGTTTAAATGTATGTGCTTTACACATGAATATGTATAACTGTGGAGGCCAGAGTAAGCCTCTGGTGTTATCACTTGGACTCACGCCTATATTGATCAATTGATGGATATGTTTGTTTATTTATTTATTTATTTATTTATTTATTTATTTATTTTTATTAGATAGGGTTTCTCACCAGGACCAGGCTCACTCATTAGGTTAGGCAGCTGCCATCAAGTATAAGAGCCTCCTGTCTCTAACTTCCAGGTGATGGGATTATAAGTATGTGTCACTGTACCCAGCTTTTATTTTATGTGGGTCTGGAATCTAACTCAGTTCGTTATGCTAGCAAAGCCAATGCCTTCCTAACTAAGCCATCATCTCCAAAGGCCACCTTCACCCTGCTCATGTCTCTCATGTCTTCCACATTGTAGTGTTTATAGGTTTTAGCATTGTCATCTTCTTGTTCTTTTTGCTCCTAGTCATTGCTCAGAAGGTTTATGCTCCACTTTAGCCAGCTATGTGCATATCAGAGAAATACAGCTACTTTTAATAGTTCAGATAAATTATTCTCAGTGTAGCCCATTAGAAGATGCTGGCTACAGTTTTCCCAATATGCTGTTTCTAATCACATATCCAATTTGTGCTGTCATACAATGGAAGACTACCTCTTCCAGACCGATAGAATACAAGTTCTTTAATGCTTTTCAGAAACCCAATAGCAATGAATGTGACTTGCAGGAGTGTCTACGAGGAGCAAACTTCATCTGTATCTACATGTTCTGAAAAACAAGTTTTTGTTTTTTTAATAGTTATATATATGATCGTGGGTATAGATTTGTCTGAGTGTGACTATGGGTGTACAAGTGGCACAAATGTGGAGTGTGATGAGAGGACAACTTTGTGGTAGTAGGTCTCTCTCTTCACCTTCCAGAAATTGAACTTAGGCCACAGGACTTGAACAGAAAGCACTTTACCCACTGAACACACTTAAGCCATGAACCAGTTTTTCCCAAGACATCACATATTCAAATGATGGAAGGGGAACTTTGGAGATGAATGTGATTTGCATCCTGACTCAAACTAAGAGCTCCCTGTGCACTTCAGGAGCCCTGACCAGTGCAGCCACATAGATTCCTAAGCTCAGAGTGCTCCTTGTCTAGGAAACTTTGAAGTTTGGATGATGTCATCTTTGAATTTTATTTTGTAAGTGATATCCATTGAAATAGAGCATTTCTTGGGAGTCTTTACAGCATTTGTTCTGGGGAGTCAATGTAGCCTTGATGTCCCAACTACTGGTGCTCACACTCTGCCCAGCTCCATCTCCTCACATTCATACAGTATATGGATGGTGCAGACCTCCCCACACAAATGACACATACACACACACACACACACACACACACAACACACACACACACACTTGAGAATGGTCACATTGAGTTGAGAAATGGTCACAGATTTCAGTGCCTTTATCTGGAGACAAGACATAAAAGAATTATATTTGCCTAAGTTGTCAATACCAGAGCAGAAATAGTTAGGCAGCTCACTAGAAGCAAGTTTTCATCAACTCTTCTATCAGGCAATATGCCCTGAGGCAGCAGTTAAAAACTCCTAGACTGGGGAGAAGGCTTTTGAAAGAAGAGGCTAATTTTTCCATTGGGACATGACAGAACACTGAGGACCTGGTGAGAAGGTTATTTGGTATCTGAACATGTGTCCACTTGCCAAAGCTCAAGGTTTCCAGCTACCTGCCAGTGTCAGTACTTCCTCCATGTTGACCCCTTTCCTGAAGGATGTGGACATAAAGTCATAAATAGCCATAACCATCAAAGGCCAAGAGAAATGAGGGAAAGTTATGTCATTTAAAATTTTTTTGTTTTATTATTATTATTATTATGTATGGATGTGTGTATATAGTGTGTGTGTGTGTGTGTGTGTATGCGTGTGTGTGTGTATGTGTGGGTGTGTATTCTTACATTGAGGGAAATCAGACAGTGACTTCAGTAGTTGGCAATATCTTCCCACTGTTGATTCCTGCTGTCATGGAACTCAAATTTCAGGCTCGTATAACAAATGCTTTTTGCCTGCTGGGTCATCTCAGTGGTCATATTTCTTATTTTTGAACCTGTATTGTTTTATTTAGCACTAGACTCATCTATCACATATTCAGTCATAGAAGTAATATAGATAATGGAAATTTTACTGATGGCTCCAACTAGAGGGATTTAATTCATAAAACAATACTCCATGCACAAAGCACTTGTGTGGGTTACTCTCGTCAGCTGAGTATGCTTAAAGTCAGACAATAAACTAATGTTTTTGATCTGCTTCAGCAGACACAAACAATCTCAGGGTGCCCCACCAGGTTTGCACATTTGCTCTGAACTCAGTGGAAGCATCTGTCTGCCTCCTCTTCCCATGACATTGTGTGTACACATGCAGTTACTGTCTCCTGTCCCAAGCACGGGGATCCCCATTAGCACTAGGAATATATGCAAAACCAGTTAAGACAGAGCAGAGACTGCACTCTCCAGCTTATGCATATGAAGAAGCTGGATTCCTATGCCTATACTTCACTGTGTTTGGCCCTGGAGGAAGGCAGAACAGTGAATCAGATCTGTATCTCAGGATGGTAGACTCCAGCTGGGCTGAGCTCACATTCACACTAAAGGAAGATAAGCAGAATGATGGGTTCAGGAGAGAGTTAATGCTCAGTACCAACAAAGAGCAAAGGGGAGGAAGACGAGATCATTGAACGCCTGTGACAGCTGAGGCCTGGATGATGTTTCATCAGGACAGTATTCATGTGTAGTCACATGCACACATGAGTCTCTTGTGTGTGGTATGTTTGTGTGTATGTAGAGGGTTTATGTTCTTGTTGGTGTGTGTGTGTGTGTGTGTGTGTGTGTGGGTGTGTGTGTGTGTGTATGTGTGTTCATCTAGTGCGGAGGCCAGAGATCACAATGGTTGTCCTTTTCAGTGGCTTTGCGCTTCATTTTATAAAACAGTCTCACTAAAACCCAAAAAACTTACATTAGTCTTTGTCCAACTGGCAGATGATCTTAAAGGATCGCCTTTTCTGTGTACCCTCCCACCACAAAGCACTGGGATAACAGCATTGTGCTGCCATGCTTGAATTTTACATGGGTCAGGGATTTGAACTGAGACCCTGTTGTTGTACATGGTTTGTATGTCAGGTAGTTTATCTACTGAACCCTGCTTTCTTGCCCTTAAAGTCACTGAAATGGACTGTAGAGAGCTTAGCTTGTCTCAGAGGTCACTCACCTTGGATTCAGAAGTAGATCTCTCTGAGTACAAAACATTCTCCTCAAAGACTCTGCCTTCCCAGGGTCAGTGTCTCAGTTTTTATTTGGCGCATTTACATTCAGAAAAATTACCATCTGTTCCTTCATTTGATCTTCAGAAAAGCCCTTGCCAGAGATCACCACACCAAAAGGGGAGCCAAGGACACAGAGGGGGTGAAGAGCCAAAGTTCATTATCGATTCATAAGTGTGTCTCCTCTGATCTCCCGTGATCTCTAACTTGTCTAGTAAATGAATGGACTGAAAAATGACTGTAAATCAAAGTGTGGTTTGCTCGGGGTGGTGCTACATGAATAATGCATAGAGCATCAGCACTGGATGAGCACTAAGTAGCCCTTGATCAGACTCTTATTATTGGCTGGCAGACAATCAAAAATGCAATGAAATTTCGGCAAATCCATATGCAGCTT
This sequence comes from Peromyscus leucopus, assembly GCF_004664715.2. NCBI lineage: Eukaryota > Metazoa > Chordata > Mammalia > Rodentia > Cricetidae > Peromyscus > Peromyscus leucopus. The sequence goes on along the minus strand of NW_023505352.1, from coordinate 32,629 downwards.
GGGAAAGGCCATAGGGAGCATCAGAAGAAACACAAAAAGATAGAACTATTGAGGTGACTCAGGGTACATTTGGATGCCTAAGATGTCTAGTTGCTTATTATGGAGAAAGGTATGCACGTAGTGCATATATTAGACTGGAAACTGAAGTGCATGCAGTAGCTGTGAGTACAGATAAGAACAGTGTCCTTCTCTGGCTGTGATAAGGGTAGTTATGGCAGGTGAGTTGTTTCATGAATTTGCAGCTCTTTATGTATAGGCTCAGATTTGATCTGGATGACACCCAATGAAGTTTCCATGTCTGTGTGTCCACACAAATAATTATAGCAGGAGTTGCAGTCGTAAAGAAATAAAGATATTTTATTAAGAAAGGAAAGGAGTCTGAGAACAGGAGAGGGCCATGATTTTGTGAAGACATCTGTTCCTAAAGCTCTGGCAGGAGGCTCATGACCTCAGAGGTTGATTACATAACACCATAGCTCTTCTATATTTGTGTATCATGGAATTTTCTCAGGCAACCCTCTCTTTTTTTATTGTAGCCTAGATGGGGACGAATCTCTAGTCTTTTCATAACTGACTTTCTTATTATGTATTAATTACTTACTGTGTTATGTATGGGTGCCTGCCTTGCTTTGTATGCTTGTGTTTGTGTGTGTGTGTGTGTGTGTGTGTGTGTGGTGTGTGAGAGAGAGAGAGAGAGAGAGAGAGAGAGAGAGAGAGAGAGAGAGAGAGAGAGAGAGAGAGATGTATGCTCAGAGCATTCCTGGAGGTAAGAGAATGATCATGTGGGTCTTGGGGATCCAATTCAATCTTTTGATTTTGTGTCAAGAGCTCCCAGAGCCACTGAGATCCTGTTTTTCATGTGTCAATCTTGAAAATGCTACCTGCATACTCTCTCTGGAGCAGCTCAGCTCAGATCCAATGTCCATAATAGTGAGAGACACTGATGTTACTAATGGGTCCAGCATCACCTGAACCCTGAAACACAAGTGCAACTTACTAGAATGCTCATCGGATTACTCAGAGGCATGATGGTTCTTTCTGTCTTGAAGCTTCAAATCATTTTACTCTCAGTTCAGGCTCTGAAATGGATGTGTATTCTGAAAACTGTGGAGAATCTACAACATGATTGAGGCAAAACCAGAAGGGCAGCTGTGAGAAAAAATAGCAAACACTCCAAAATCCAAAGACCAACACTAATGACTCACCAGTGCTGACATAAACATTTCCATGACACCAGTTCATCTTCTTTCCGGCCCTCCTCACATTCATCATACACCAGTTCCTCCGTGCAAGCTGTAGCTTTCATTTGTGATTTCACAGTTTCTCCAAACTCTAAGTGAGTCACCAGACCGTGCTTATTATGGGTTTTCCATCACTGCATAATTTGACACATACATTGTTGAGCCAGTACCTCCCTCTCACTGTGTCCCAGGAAACATCCCTGATGGAGAAGCACACACACAGTGACTTTCTTAGCCAACCAATGAAGCTAGGCTGGCTGGAGCCAGTGAGCCCCTGTGTTGGGATTATAAATGTATGCACCACCCCCAGATTTCTATACCTATTAGTGGGAGGATCAAACTCAACTCCATATACTCTCAAGACAAGGGCTTTACAAAGGAAGCCGTCTCCCAGCTCCCATTGAATGAGTTCTGAGAGATGAAATGATAGCAGTTCGCTTAGTGCTTAATGCAGTTGATGCTTCATTGGTGTTATTTTTCTCTCTGTCTCTGCTCACTTACCAGAAACATACAAGGATGCAGGAAATTATTAAACACTTTAAGGCCCAGCTTTACTTTGCTTATATTTGGGGATATAAGCAAATAATAATAAGAAGAGAAACATACCAGCATTCCTCACAAGAACTGATTAGAAAGCCAAAGTCAGCTTCAACTGCATACAGAGTTTGAACATGGGAAGCGGCCGGGAAAGATTATATAAGGACAAGAAGGAGGAGTGAAGGGAGAGGAGGAAAGAAAGGGGAAGAAGGAGAAAACAGGAAAGAAGAGGAGAAGAAAAGTAACAATAGAATGAGAAAGAAAAGAGAACACAGCAGAAAGGACAACGAGTTACAGTTTTAAAAGTAGTGCCAGCCCTAGACAACAGTAATATAGTGTTGTCTGGTGCTATACCTGCCGTCTGCACTGCAGTGATTTCCTATGCCTTCCCTGCCCTTTGCTGCCTCGGTGCTGCATCATTGTGTGAATGAACTGCAGCTGATACTTTCCTTAGTTCCTGCTGACCTGAGTTTTCCTAGAACTGCTTCAACATCACAGAAACACACATGTGTAGCCACAGCTTCTAACATTAGAGATTTTTCTACTCAGGGTTCTGTATTTGTATATTAATACATTCCAGATTTCAGAAGTTATATTAAAACAACTTCAAAGAAATGGACATGCTTCTTGATAGAACTAGTTTGAGATATGTCTACTCTGTCTTGATTTGGGGTAATGAATATTCCAGGGCTGTATAAGTTTCACAGTCAGCCTTGGCTCTCAACTCCAATATTTGTTATTGCCTTTAACTAGGATAAAATAAGGCAAGCCATTATTTTCCCCCATTTTAATTAGTCCATTGATAATTATGTCCAATGAATTTTGATTATGTTTTACCCACTCTCCACTCTCCTCTCCTACCTCCTTCTAGATCCTGCCTTTCCTTGGACCTACCCAACTTTGCATTGCATACTTTTCTTTTTTTATTTTTCTGGAGCATGAATGAACTACAAGGGACACACACACACACACACACACACACACACACACAACACACATGAGCACACACTAACAAGAAAACAAACAAAAACAGAAAGAAAGAAAGGAAGGAAGGAAGGAAGAAAGAGAGAGAGAGAGAGAAAAAAGAAAAAGAAAAATTGACTGTCTACCCAGCAGATAACACTTGCCAATAGTTCCTTGGATAGGGGTGGGACTTCATTCCCCCTCCCCATTCTGGGACTATGGCTGGCTTGAGCTTGCCCATGTCTTGTGTATGTTGTCATTGCTGTGAGTTTATATGTGCAACTGCTCTGTTCTGTCCAGCATACACTCTTTCATTGTCCTGTGCCTTATAATTTTTCCATCACCTCTTTTCAAATGATCTCTCAGTCTCAAGAGGAGAGGTGCTACAGAGAAATCCTAGTATCCAAAGTGTTAATCTCTTTGCTTTGACCAGTTTTGGGTCTCTGTGTTAATCACCATCTACTGCAAAAAAAGTGAGACCTGTTAATCTTTGGTGTAATGATAACACATTAGTAGTCTATCTAAATGCATAATTGTTTAACAGATTAATGATAGTAGGTTCTATGACCTATGACCTATTTACCACACCCATTATTGACCCTAATAACAATGTCAGGAATGCGTTTTAACTTGTAGACGTGAACCCAAATCCAATCAGAAGGTGGTTAGTTACCCCCCATTATGCTTGTGCCACTATTAAAGCAAGGGCATGTCTTGTCATTATTACAGTTCACAGGTTCACACCTATGTAAGGCTGATGATTACTTTTCACTTCTGGTATCATGGAAAGCACACTCTGGCACCACAAAAGTAATATAATAAGGGTGCAGTATCCAGATGAGCACCAGCTTGATGAGTTCATGTTCTGTGAATTGAGTATGTTGTGTCTTAAGTAATAAGGTCTTACCATTAGTTCTGGAGGGTAAACAAGAGCCTTGACAATAACCTGAACTGTTTGGGGGAATCTGTGGGATGCTCTGGCTAATATCTCCAAGTGAGATAACCTATTTCTGGCTCTGGGATTTTATTTGTTACTCTGTGTTGTCTAGTAGGGGTGTTGTTGCCCTGCTATGGATAATTTCATTTAAATATTTTATGTGTTTATCTTTTAAAAAAAATATGCACATTAGGAAACTTCTACATACTTTCTCGGAAGGTCTTTGTATTAGCTAACCTTCCCATAGTCTCAGTTACTCTGCCTTCAAACTCCCACCCCATTTAACACTCCCTTTTAGTTCTTATATGCGTTCTATCCACCCTCCTTCAAGTACTTCTCCATACATGACCCTTAATAATTCCTGACCTCTGTGGATGTTACAAATGGAACACACATATTTAAAAATATAAAGTTAATGTCCACAAATGAGAGAAGACAGGAGATACTTATCTTGCTGGTTAACTTAAGAAAATGAAACTTGTTGCTGAGTGTGATGGTGCACACCTGAGTTCAAGGCTATGATTAGCTACTAAGTGAGTTTGAAAGTAACCTAGACAACATGCACCCTGAGTCAAAGGAAAAGAATTAAGGGGAGAGGAAGAAGGAAGAAAAAGATAGAAAACACAACTGGTTATTTAAACCATAGATCTTTAGAAGATTTCCGTCATATTTTGTAAATATATCTATACTTTAAATATTTTATTCTTTTACAACTTCATACATTTATATTATGTACTTTGATAGCATCCCCCTCATCATTTCACCCTCTCCCACTACCACTAAATATTCTTCTTCCCAAATTCCCTCCTTCTTTCATCTTTCTTGTGAGTGTCACACTGTTCTTGGCTTGCCTGCCTGAACATGGAATGGGATTATTTGCTCTAGCAAAGACAATTTACTGATGGTTACACCATGATGAATTTAGTTCCTCTTCCCTGGAATTATTAACAATTGATATCTCCCAGGGAGAAGTAAGGCTTATGGAACCTCTGACCATCCATGTTGCATGTGAACTGGCTTGATTCTGTGAATCCATGAGTACAACAGCCATGTCCTGTCCAAAACCCAGCATTTCTAGCAGCTCTCTGAAGCCTCTGCCCTTACATCCCCACATCTCTCTGAAGAGGAATATAGATGTCCTGTTTAGGGCGGAGAGTTCAAAAAGTCACGTGTTTTCATCACTTTGCAATTTCTGCACTCACCACAAACCTGTAATATAAACTTTTTTGGTGTTTCAAAGCTGGGGAGTTGAGAAACAATCTCTTCTCTCCAGTCCTTCTCTGGCCACTTTATCTAAAATTTCACCTCCCATCACTTCTACTCCAATTCCATGTTTGGGATTTTTCTTCTGCAAACAATTGACATATAGTTTATTATTTATTTTGATTAATCTGTATCCTATACTGACATCCCACAAAGAAAGAAAATCAAATACTGCAACTTCTCAATTTTCAAACAAACAAGATACATTTCTCAATACATTTTGTTGAGATTATCCTTATTTCAATTTATAGTAAATATGTGAAATTTGAACTCTTAGGAGGGTTTGGAATAGGGAATTTGTTTGCAAGATGAAAGAAAACAATGTTCAATATAGTATGAAGTACTAATTTAATGTGTATTGAGTTTTATGTTATTTCTAACAAAAAAAATTCTTGGTCAGGAGCAGAGATTCCCTTCCTTAATCTCTCCTCCTCATATGCCTTGTTTATCTTCTCTCTATTCTACATTCAAGTAAAAAAAATGAGTAAACACAAAGATATAAAATGTGAATCCAAGGCAAGTGCAGGATGCCAAATCAGAGCACAGGAGTGATTTTTGATGCAGAATCACAGCTGTGAATCATTGGTCTATAGGAATTGTTGTTTTGTAATGAATTTGCAATTTTATATTAAGTGTTCCTGTTCAGTCCAGGGGTTAAAGCTCTGTTGCTAGAGTCTAGCAAGTACACAGTCTTGAGTTGCTCCCAGTGCTGCAAAACCTGGCATCATGCTGCGTGCCGATAATCTTGCCTTCAGAATCAGAGGCAGAGAATCAGAAGTCCAGGGCCATCCTTGATATGTAGAGAGTTAGGGCCAGCCTGGGCTACAGGAAAGCCTGTTTCAAAAGTTTATTCCAATTCTCTTAAGAGAATATGACAAAGATGAAAACAGTGATAACTCACCAAAGAGTTGAGAACATGTTCATGTATTTACTGAATACATTTGTATAGCACATGCACTTATACGTGTATATACATGTGCAGTGGTATATTACATTACTATGTGCATGAATATCCACAGAGAGTATTTAACACAAAATAATGTTGCATTGATGTTTGGAAACTTCAGAGCCAAAAAGCACAAACCTTGCTTCAGATTGCAGTTGATCTAGGCAACCCAGCCTGTGTTCAACCTGGAAGAGATGACAAGGTATTCCCAGTCCTATCATCCCAAAGGACACTCTGTCACTGAGTAGAATGGAAGTCACTAAAGTAGACTCAAAAATAATGAGGTTGTCTTCCCAGAAATGTGCTGTGATGGTAAGCTGATTTATTTTGCAAAGCGGCATGACCCGATCAGCTGTGGGAATCCAGAGCTTCAGAGAGAATATTGACAGAGAGCCCTGTAGAGAGATAAGCTAGTGGGAGGTCAAGGAGACACAGTAGACCATACTTCATAATGCAAGCTGCCTGCTATGGGACTTGTTGTGTGCTAGGCAACAGTTAGGTGACACAAGGTGTGAAGGAAAAGCAACATTTTTTTAAAATATTCTGTATGCTCAGGAATGTATGAGATAGCCTCATCTCTACGGTAACCCACATTGAAACGGTAATCAACATTGAAACATAGTTCTGTCCTCAAAGGAAATAAGAGATTGTTTATTATGTAGTCAAATATGAATGGGGATCTTCTGGACTCAGATTTAAAATGTCTCACATACTACTCCAATGTAACAATGATTCATCATGTGCATACAGTAATAGAGCAAAGAAGTTGGAGGGCCATTTTCTAGACCATTGGAGGGAACTAGGTAGGCATTCCTCCCGCTCCAGCTGTATCTTCTGGGTTACTTTAGCCTTTAGTTTGGTGGAAGCCATGTATCAACCCTGATTACCCAGCACAGATAACTTCCTGGCTTATTCTCAGATAGGCCTGGCTGCACCTTCCTCCAAATCCTCAGAAGCTCAGAATGCAGCAATGTTTATGCCTTCAGTGAATTCTTGTCTCCACTTCCCTGTTAGAGTAGAAACTTCTAGTCACAGGGTGCTTTTCTACAGTCTGTAATACACAGGACCTTTAGTGACAACTGAGATAATTATTGCACAACATTTTCAACAAGTAATTTCTTCTCACACCAGTAAGATTAAAACACTGAAGTTTCTTTTAAATCGATCCAAATAACCTATAAATGATTTCATTCAAAATAAGTTTATTAGCCAAATTATATGTGGATGGTACCATGCTGTGTAAAAATCATTGAGTAAACTGTAAATACAAATTTCATTTGATTCTATCTGAACCACAAATTGTACAAGCAAAATTTACAATGAATAAAAACAAAACAAAACAAAAGCAAGAGGAGGACTTCTTGCCTTTCACCAGGAAAGAGCCAACTCAGTGTGGAACACTTGGGGACAGTCTTGTCCTGATTGTGTAAGGCTGTGCCTCTAAAACATATATCACTGTAAGGAAAGAAAATCTTCTTGGCCATGGTACTCTAAGTAGCATCTGACTTAGGTGTTCTGTAGAGTAGCCTGGACTACCAGAAATTCTGCTGTAGTGTCAAGTAAGAGAAACTGGTATAGAGACAGATTGTGCACTGTAGACATCAATGTCCCAGAAATAAGAGACAGAATTTCATGATATAGGACTAGACATGAAGTTTGAAGAAACCCCTGATCAGGTTGCTATGGGAAAACAGACCTGGTTTCCCTAACTATCCATTGATCACCTCTTAGATCCTTAGCTGAGCACTAAAGGATGGAAACACAAAGTTTGATGTAGGATATTGAGGCAGAAATATGAGAGAGTTCAAACAGAAAGGATAAAGAACAGTTAAGACATTTGGCTTTTTTGGTCCATAAGTATAAAGGTAAGAAAAGAAAAGATACACATAGACAAGTATTCTCAGAGACTCAAGATGTAATATTAAATATAGATAAAATATAAGTAGACACCATAAACAACACCAATTATTAAAAAAAAATTGAGAGTGGCGGCAAGTGTCTGTAATCTCAGTTGTGGAAGTGTGTCATAAGCCTGTGCAAGTTCAAGACTACCCTGAGCTACAAAAGAAGATGTGTCTCTCAAAAGAAGAAAACAAAAAGAAGGAAGACAGTAAAGGAGGAGGAAGTAAGAGGAAGAGAGGAGAAAGTGAAGGAAAAGAATGAAGAAAAGAAGTAAGTGGGAAGAAGGAGAAAAGCAACAGGAAAAGGATGAAGAATGAAGAGGTAGGGAAGAAGAAAAGGGAAGGAGGAGATGGAGGAGGAGGGTGGGGGAGAGAGCGAGAAAGTGTAGCTAAAAGTTTTTTTTGTGTCCACTTGTCCACAGCTATCAGATCCAAGTAAACACACAAAGCTACATTAATTAAAGTGCTCAGCCATTAGCTCAGGCTGACTACTGACTAGCTCTTACACTTAAACTCAGTCCATTCTGTTAATTTATATGTTGCCACATGTTCTGTGGCTTTACCTGTGTACTATTACATGCTGTTCCCTGGACAGTGGGCTGGCATCACCTCAACTCATCCTTCCTCCACCAGAATTCTCCTTCTCTGCTATCTCACCTATAACTTCCTGCCTGGCATGGCCAGTCAGCATTTTATTTATCAACCAATCAGAGCAACACATTTCACAACATACAAAACATCCCACATGAGGAAGGAAGAAAGAAGAAGGAAGAAGAAGGAAGAAGGAAGAAGGAAGGAAGAAGAAAGAAGGAAGGAGAAGGAGAGAAGAAAGGAGAAAGAAAGAGATAAGTGGAAAAGAAAGGAAAGGGGGAAAGTGTTCAAACCATTTGATCTAACTGCTAATTTTACTAGTCAGGAACTTTTGATACAATACTTTACTAATTTTCCCCAAACAAGCAATCAGATTCTGACTAAGGAACAAACCTGGACTGCTGTATAAGCCTAGAGACTTCTGTGCAAGTGTATCTGAATTAGGATATTAATTTGACATGAAGAAAACATAGATGCCAACAAATGTAGACACATCTGCCATCTGTTGTTACCTGACCTAAAGAAATGACTGTGCATTCAATTTCACATGCTTTAGTCTGGTTTTTAAAGATGTTCTTTTATAGTATGATAGCTCTTAGACTAGGTAGATGACTCATCTGGTAATGTGCCTACCATGTAAGAATGAGGCCATGAGTTCAGAGCCTTAGCACCCATGCAAAAACACTGGGCACAGTGGTCTAAGTTTGTAACCCCAGACCTGGGTGGGGAGGCATAGGCAGATCTTTGGAGCACATTGGCCAGCCCATCTAGCAAAACTGAGTTATAAGTCCTCTGAGACAGCTTGTCTCAGAAAACAAAGTAGAGAGCAATCAAAGAGGCATCTGGCCTCTTCAAATGTAATCATATACATACCTGTGCACACACCCATATGAACATTACACATACCTAATCATTACCACCACACACTCTGGGCTTTGCTTTGCTAGGAACCTCACTGACAGCTGTATGCTACTGGTAGTGAGTGCGTGAGGTTCGATAGCTTGGCCCCACTTACTGGTCTGTCTCTTTTCTTTCTGTTTATGGGTGAAATGTGATCACTCTGCTTCCTGATAAGTACCTCATGCTCCTGATGACATGTTTTCCCCCAATGATGTACTGTATACACTCCAGTTCTGTATTCCAAAATAAACCATTCCTTCTCAAATTGCTTTTGGTTTCATGCCTTATAAACCAACAAGAAAGAAACTAATATGATAATATGATAGAGTCATACACTAATTCCTCTGTGCGATGTAAATAGATAACTCAGGAAGTTTGGCATGGTCCCGACTTTGGCTACTGTGATAGTTTGAATGAGAATGGTTCCCAAAGGTTCATATATGTAGTAATATTTTGTTTCTACTCTTAACAAATAAAGCTTGCCTAAAAATCAGAGGGCAGAACCAGCCACTAGTAAACCATAGAGGCCAGGCAATGGTGGCACACACCTTTAACCCCAGCACTAGGGAGATGGAGACAGGAATATAAGGCACGTGGAGATAGGACCTCACACCATTCAGTCTGAGGATTCATAGAGACAGGATCTCACCCCCCTTTTGGCTGAAGATGTGGTGAGGTAAGGAGTGTGGCTGTGGCTTGCTCTTTTGTCTCTCCATCTTTCATCATTTAACCCGATATCCAGTACTGGGTTTTTATTATCAGACCAATTAGGATTTGTGCTCCACATATATTTGAATTATTGGTCCACCATTGTTGTAACTATTTGGGAAGAATTAGGAGGAGGTGTATTCTTGTTGGAGGAGGTATGTCACTGTGTATGTGTGTGGGCGGATGAGCTTTGAGGGTTCAAAACCCTATGCCTTTCTCAGTTAGCTTTCTCTGCCTTGTCACATGGATCAGATATGAGCTTTCAGCTACTGCCCCAGCATCATGCCTGCCTGCTTGCTGCCATGCTCCTCACAATTATGGTCATGGACTCTTGACTCTCTGGAACATGAAGCCCCAAATTAAATGCTTTCTTTTATAAGTTGCCTAGGTCATGACTGTCTTTTTCCACAGCAATTGAAAAGTAACTAAGGCAAAGCCTGGTACATTCAGTTGAGGCAGGTCTAAAGTTCATGAATTCCATGGGAGACCTTACATTTTGGAGGAGGGAATGAGGAGTGTGCTGGGAGGGGGAGGTTGGAGGGAGCAGGAGGAGGGAAGAGAAGGGGATCTGTGGTTGGTATGTAAAATGAATTTTAAAAATTCTTAATAAAGAAAAAAAAGAAAAGAAAAGTAACTAAGGCAGCTACCAGCTCCCCCCTTCCTGTTAAGAATTTTACAGGCATGGAAGCTTCTGTTATTGTTACAACATTCCCACCCCAACACATAAACACATACACACACACACACACACACACACACACACACACACACACACACACACCAGAAGAGAGACAGAGAGAGACAGACAGACAGAGAGAGAGAGAGAGAGAGAGAGAGAGAGAGAGAGAGCCTTTTATTCCTAAATTAAAAACCTTGTTAAGTCTCCCTCGAAAAGTCTTAACTGCCCCATCAACTAGAGACTGACCATTTAATGAAGCCTCATCACTGCAAACCATTGACTGAAAAAGTCCAATGCTTCCTTCCTTCCCAGCTGGTCTGCTGGCGCACGGGCACACAGCTTTCCTTGCTTTTTTCATGTTGGATTCATTTTTCCTGAAATATTTCAGAGGCAGTCTCCTTTTTCCATACTTTGGTTTCATCAAAGTCAGTGCAGCTGAGGCAATTGAGCTGCAGGAGAGAAGCAGCCTGTGACTGGTGAGCCCGCACAGTCAACACAATTACTGCTTATGTCTGGCTTCCAGGACTTTTATCTTCATTGGGGAGATTTACAGAGCTAAATGTATATGTCTTTGTGGTCAAACGCTGAATTAGATTTAAAGACAGTCTACAGATGGGGAAATGATGAGGAATGATATTTTGACTCATGAGCTGCCATAGGAAATGAGCTAAGGAACTCGTTGCTTCCCTGTCTCTATCCTTCCATGAACTACCCGATACATTCTACGTTTACACTCTGCTTGAAGACATGAAGGCTTTCCTGCCAGCGACTCATGTTGATCTCTTCTTCTATGAACATCAGCTAAGTTTTATAGTGTGTACCAAACAAGTTAGCACTTAAAGCTAATTAAAAGAGGTTAAATAAAATCACTTCTGTAAAAGTGCCTGCTGTGAACTGTACTAAACAGATGCATGGCACTATTACTGCCATTAATTAAAATTAATTGTCTTTTGTGTGTTCATTTTTTCCTCCTCAGCTCTTTGGTAAGCTTTCAGCTGGAGGTTCCATGTCAGCCAATTTATGAAAGTGAGAGACACTAAATGACTATGGATTTATTATAGGTGGAATTACTTGGCGAGCCAAATTATAGTGATCTTATTTCTTCTCACTGGTGTTTTCTCCTTGAAAATTCTCACTCATTTTTCAAAAGGAACAGTGCCAGAACCCATATCCAGCTATATTTAGATAGCCAGAAATGAAATCGCTGTAATATGATGGATAAGTTTAAGTCCAGGGAAATGATAATACTAATTAAATCATGAAACATTAAGCAGGCTGTCAAGCACAGATATATTTAAAGACATAACAGATCTTGCTTATTTTTAGTGTTTGCAGATTGAATGATTTGGGTGAAACTGTTTTTATTTGTCAGCCTGAGTCAAACGTACTCATCTCTTGGAAGTGACAAGGATAAGAGTCAGTCTGAAACAATTCCAGACCGAAAAGGACAACCTCTCCCTTCCCCACTTTGTCTCTAGACCTTCTGTGACTATGATCTTCACCCAATTTTAGAAGCAACTTCAAAGCTTTTCATTTTCTAGGAGGACAACACAGGTTGAGGAGGGGGAAGGAAAAAGGATGGAAAGATAGGCCTGTGATATAAAGTATGTTTGTTCTCTGAGAGGTCTATGATACCTTCAGATTGCTGACTTCATCTTCTATATTTGGAACATGAAAAAACAAAACAAAACAGAGAGAAACCAGAATAAATAACTATGCATACAAAAATCACCTTCTCCAACAATACTTACTTACAAAAGACAAGATTTCATTTTAAAATATTTTATCAGTATACATTTTTATATAATTAATTATCCACAATGATGGTTTTTGCTTTAACACATGCCATTTTACATGTCCACAATGTATTGTGATTACATTCACCCAAATCACCCTCTCTTGTCTACTGTGACTTCTGATCACCTTCCTGTCCTCTTCTACTTTTATGTTTTTTGGGTAACCCAATAAATTGCACTTTGCCAGTTAAAAGATGATTGAATGGAGCACATTTTTTATCAGCCTACAAGAAAAGAAAAGGGGGCATGGTTAACTAGTAAAATACTTATTGTTCAAACATGAGGACCAGAGTTATGATCCCTAGCAAGCACATAAAATCAAGTAGAGTATCACTGGTCTATAACCCCAGGAGTGGAGAGAAAGATGCAGGAAGATTATTGGAGCTCACTGATGAGGCAATTTATCACCCATGAGCTCCAGCTTCATTGACACACACAAACAATAAAGTGGAGAATGATTGAAGAAGGACACATACATCTGCTTCTGACCTTTATATGCATACACACAAACAGGCACTCCACACATACTTGCACACACATTCACATATACACATACAACACACACCATGCACACACACACACACACACACCATGCACAGACAAGAAAAGGGAGGACAGTGTAATTCTAACTTTTTCAAAATTGTACTCATGTGTTCACTTATTCTCTGAAAAAAATTATTTAAGTACAATATATTGAATATTTTTTTTAAAAAAAATTTTATTAATTTATTTATTAATCAGTTTTTTTCTTTTTATTTTACAATACCATTCAGTTCTACATATCAGCCACGGATTCCCTTGTTCTCCCCATCCTGCCCCCCCCCTTCCCACTAGCCCACCTCCCATTCCCACCTCCTCCAGGGCAAAGCCTCCCCTGAGGACTGGATCAACCTGGTAGACTTAGTCCAGGCAGGTCCAGTCCCCTCCTCCCAGATTGAGCCAAGCGTCCCTGCATAAGCCCCAGGTTTCAAACAGCCAAACTCATGCAATGAGCACAGGACCTGGTACCACTGCCTAGATGCCTCCCCAAACAGATCAAGCCAATCAACTGTCTCACCTATTCAGAGGACCTGATCCAGTTGGGGCCCCTCAACATTTGGGCAATGGCCGAGAGACAGCCGGAATATGTTGAATATCTTAATGTACCATGTGTGTGCATCTTATTCTTCACAAATATTAGACTGAGCACAATAAAAGTGTAGATTAAGATGAAAGGCCTGGGCACTTTGTTGATGTGTATTCAGGAAGTTTTAATTGAAGCTCAAAAACATGATTGCTTTTAAAATCTCTTTATCTTCCTTTGTGATTTTCCCATCTGATCTTGGAGACAGAGGTACTTCTAGCTGACCTACCTTGCATGCCAAAGTACAGTCTGTCATTGTCCTTAATCCTGAAAGCAACAAATGAATCACAGGAAATTACATGCACAGAGAAAATGGTCTTTTGGCATTAAATCATGGCCTGGGACTTCATCTTCTTTACATACACATTGTCAACTTGCAAAATTCAAGGCCAGGAGCTATGACTGTAATTAGACATCAATATCATTTTCCTCCTCTGATTTTTTCTGTCAACAAGGATTTGTGATTGAAATTACAAATTGCAAATGTATAATCAGGTCTACGTCTGGTCGTCTTTCAGTCAATCCTTAAAGGTTGGAGGAATTTTCTAGCTATTGCTTTTGTTTTTGCATGTATATGTAAATATGTGTGTGGCAGTTATAGTCAGCTCTCTCTCTCTCTCTCTCTCTCTCTCTCTCTCTCTCTCTCTCTCTCTCTCTCTCTCTGTGTGTGTGTGTGTGGTGTGTGTGTGTGTTGTGCAACTGTTTGTTTCGTGTCGTGTGTGGTAAATTTGGCTGACTTTAAAGCACTAATGATAACATGAGTGAAGATGAAGGAAAATAAAATATCACACTCTTGTTTTTCTTCTGGAGCCTATTTAGTTCTCAAGTAGAAGGCTGCCTTGCAAGTCTCTGAGCCCATCTAACTCTTAAACACACACACACACACACACACACACACACACACACACACACACTTTAGCATTTGTACTTTCATTTTGTATGATTCTTATAGATTTTGATATGGGTTTTCTCTCACTTAGTAGTTGACCATTACCTCCATAGACAGTCTGTCCCGCCACACCCCAGTGCTGCCCTGCAACCTGGATAGACATTCCAGTGCTATGCTGCTCACACTTTCTGTCACTGTGAACAACTATCTGACAAAAAGTGCTTTATAAAGGAGTGGCTTGTTTGGGATTACAGTTTTAAGATGCTACAGTCCATCCACCATGGCAGGGAAGCAATGACCATAGGAACTGAGATGACTGGTCACATTTTGGTGCTTCAGCATATATTCTCCACCTTATTCTTGGATTCCCGCCTATGAAATAATTCCACTAACATCCAAGGTGGGTCGTCCTTCCTAAATTAACTCAGTCTAGAAAAAAAAAAAAAAACGCCCCCCACACCAGTAATGTGTTTTCATGGTGATTCTAAATTGTCAGTTGACAGTCAAGCTAACTTGTTAACTTGTCGGTAAACAACTCTGACCAAATCAGTACAACAAGATATGCATCAATTATGATGACTTGAAGTGTTCTCCTCCCTTCTTGCATGATGTCACATAATATTCAATTTCCAGAGGTACAAAACTTCTGTTCCACAAACACTGGTAATGGCAGGCATTTTTGGAGTTTAATTTTTAAAAAATTCTGAAAGCTAGAATATTTTACCTGACTAATTTGCCATCTATGTGAGTAGTTACACTTCAGTAGGTGTATCACTGGCATGAGAACATTTGTTGACTGGGGCTACAGAAGTGCCTCTGATGGAAAGGGGTGCAATTCTATGTGTATTCTCTCAGGTTAATGGGGTCTCACAGTTCTTATTTGTAATTTACGTTAACACAGCAAACTTTTGCATCACAGCCATCCTGTTATGGTACTTTGGAAGCCAGTGTTCTAAAAGGTCACATTCAGAAAGGGAGATACCCCAGTATTCATCCTCTGGGAGAGTGTCCAGAGAAGTCTCCCCCCAGGACCAAGTTATGACAAAAATCTCCTATTTCTAACCCCATTTGTAAATGAGGGAATGGACTATTGGAAGGGCTAAAAGGCACCACATTAGGTTACTAAGAACGATGCCTACACAAAGATTTTGAACACAAGTCTGCATGATTCCTAATCTGAGATACAGGTTCAGTTTTTCTTCTATCGGCTCAGAATACCCTGATGCATCATTGACAGGGATAATAAATCTGAGAGTGATCTCAGGATTCCTTTAGCTCTGGTGGCTTCATGCAGATTTGGTTCAAGTATCTGTTAACAAATGGTTGGAAGGCATTTGAAGTTGTTTTTCTCTTGAATAAAGTACATGTTTCTGTGCAAGGGCTGAATGAAAGGTGTCTGAAAGAGAGAAAAAGCCTCAAAGGTATATATGATCATCATCTTTACTTATATACTTTCCTGTCCACTACTACATACTGTTAACTGAACAGATCATCCAGATTTTCCCATAATTTCATGATGCAAATAAAATCAATGTTATTAGCCCCATTTCCCAGATAAGCACCTTATTGAATAATGATAGTTATTAGTATTGCTTCTGGGCTACACAAGAGTCATGCCATATGAGCATTCAATAACTTCAAGTGCAGCCATATTTTTGCCAATACAAAATACTATGTGAAGCTTGTATTTGACTATTGCTCTTTTTATGTTGGGCATCCAGCTAAGAACCATCTCAATTTTATCTCCAATAAATTGGAGGTATAATTTGGCCTGATGCCTACATGAGCCTGTGGACCTAAGTGAAACCATGTATGTTGACTTGTTAGATACAGTTCACCAGCAAGTGTTCATTTACACACCTACTGGTTATACAGAAAGATTGATCTTGGCATCAAAGTAAACCACCCAGCTCTGGCACTGAAGTCTTTCTTTTCAACTGCATCTCCATGTCTGTTTCCTACTTTAATTCCTTAATAACAACTTCAGTAACTCAATATTGATGGCAATGGTAATAGGGGAATAATAAACTTTTCCACTGTAAGAGTGTACCTAGTTTAGAAAGCTTTTTGTATATTTGCTCAACAAAGTCTCCCTGGTGAACAGAGTAATACAGGTATCCAAGGCTCTCTGCTCACCTTGTGACTCTTCAGACCCCAACACTGACTTTTCATGAAATTGCTGAAACACTGTCTACTCCCTGTAATTACGAATCAGAAGCACATCTTGTCTGTGTCATTGACTGAATACCCTAGCACCGTAAGTGGCACACAGTGAAGACGAGTCACAATCTGGAGCGGAATGAATTTGTAAATGTAAGAAATGCACTGCACCTGCTAAGAGGCAGCGCTTCTGTCCTCTCTGTAGAGCAAGTGGGATATGCTGGGTACTTGAAGCAGCTGAAGTAGCGGCCTCATTCACTGGCCTTTAATTGCTGTTCTTTACTGCAACATTACCGGTGTAATGTGCTGGTTCTTCCTACATTGTCATTCTGACACACTGTACAGATGTACATGGAATCTAATCTGGTTTTACTCATTTGTAAAGGCCAAAGTTGGGACAGTGCCAACCTCTACCTCTGTTGTAACAGTGGCTCATTCCCCTGGCCATGAGTGCCCTGATGCTGCTCTCACCATCTTCTTAGCATAAAAACCAACCAGAGAAGCTACCCAGAGGAGTAGACTGTCTCCAGTAAAGGAGAAGAAGGGTGATACAATTAAGAAATGCTCTCCAAACTAATTAGTTCAAGGAAAAGCAAAAAGAAAGGTAAAATCTTTTTGCTGTTTGTATTAGTGAACTTAGATTCCAAATGGAAAATATGTGGTTTGTTAGCAAAAATTAGTTTAGAAAGAGCAGCACAGTGGCTCCTGTTTATGACAATCTCTTCTTCAGAACCCAGCTGCTAGTGAAGGGCCCCAGCAAGGGGTTGGATATGATTCGTTTTTTATCTCATAAAAATACATACAGCCTGATTTTAGTCTATGTAACACACTATCTAATTAAAACAAAACAATTGTGCATGGTCCTGGGTAGATAAATAACAATCCCCAAAGTATAAGTATTGCTAATGATCATACCCATGAATCTTTAGATATACCTGCGAGTATATTTCTTTGTCTATGAAAATACTAGTCCTCATTAAGCCTATATTTGATCCTTCTTAAACTACATGCTTTCCTGAGAAATGTTGTCCTGGGACTAGAGAGATGGCTCTGTAGATTAAGCAAGTGTCATGTAAGTAGGAGGACCGGAGTTTTGATCCTGGAACCACATTAAACCAGGTACAATAGTACACAACTATAACCACAATACTTCTGAATCACCGGATGGTGGTGGCACACGCCTTTAATCCCAGCACTCAGGAGGCAGAGCCAGGCGGATCTCTGTGAGTTCGAGGCCAGTCTGGGCTAGACAGTGAGTTCCAGGAAAGGCACAAAGCTACACAGAAAAACCCTGTCTTGAAAAACCAAAAAACAAATCAATCAATCAACAACAACAACAAAAACAATACTTCTGAATCAAGATTGAGTGGAGACAGGAGAATCCCCAAATCCTTGAGGCCAATTAACCTGGCATATGCAGCACATTGGGAAACAACAGAAGGCCCTGCATCAACCAAGAAGGATGGCCAGACCAACAGCTAGGGTTGTCTCCTGATGCCCACACTTGCACTGTGGATGTGCTGACACATATAACAAATATACATGAGCACACACACACACACACACACACACAACACTTTTAAAAAAGAAATACCAGGCTATGGAAATGTCACTGAACTCTATAATCAGACAATGTAGGATTAAGAATGTGAATTTTACTTCTTCCTGGTACCGTGACTATTTTATGTCAGAATATTGAGAATATTGGCCATATAACTTGTTTAATTAGAATAAAAATATCTACTCTATAGATTTCTTGTAGCATTAAAATGAAAAGGACAGAGGTTGTCATGCTGGGTGTTCCTGCTCTGCATTACTTCCCATCCATTTCCCCAGAATTTAGGCATTTGTAGAAAGACGAGGTTAGACAGCCTGGAACTGTAAACACTCCTCTGTCTTTTGCATCACTTAACAACTGGTCAAGAGTTTCACTTCTTATGAAATCCTACAACGTGCAGTGTTTCTGAGAATTGTATTTGCTGAAGAGCTTTACTCCGCACCTAGCTCTAGAGGAAGGCTTGTTTCATGCTCAGACATCAATGTGAGCTTGAACCTTAGATGCCCTCATACCTCATGCACATGGCAACTGGGACCCCTGTCTGTCTCACACTTTATTTTTATTTGGTTTTGGGCACTGAACTCAAAGCTTTTCACGTGGGAATCCATCCCAGTCCTCTTATGCTCCTTTGAGCCTCACTCTTACAAAACAGAATGCAGCTTGAGTCCCCTCTTTTCCTCCTCGTTTTGATTGAAGAGAGACATAAAGATGACCAGGTCTCTAGCCTGCTGCTAGCTTAACTCATCAAAGTGCCCCTCAAGCTGCAAACATTTCCTTCATGAACTTGTCTCATCTGCTTTTCCTGTTTCCACAGTTACCATAAGTCAACATTGACAACACCTACATGCTCATCCTCAATCAGCCACCACCTTTCCTTGCACTTTGGTTAAACAAAGATTTTGGTTAGCTTTATTCATTTCTTTGAATGCTCTTTTTTCTACTGTGTTTGTATGGACTGAGGTACTGACTTTTCTTTCTTATATTCACTGTCCTTTATCATTCAAACATTTTTATTCATTGCCATGACAAATGTGACATCTTCTCAAAAGAGTTTTAGTTTTATAGAGAGTGGTTATCAAAATATTGATTTTTAAAATTTGTATAAAAATGATGAATTTTTGTGACATTTTCATACACACATATCATGTTCTTTACCCATATTTACTCTCTTGTTACTCACATTTTTTCTTAACCTAGTTCCTCTTTCCCTCCTAAGTATTACATATTATTCTCCATGGGAGTGAATAATAGATAGATGATAGACATATAGACAGATAAATAGATGAGAGATAGATAGATAGATACAGATGGATATAGGTGGATGTATAATAGGTAAATGAGTAGATGATAGAGTCCCTGTGTATGAGATCAAATTTGGCTGGCTTATTTATATAGCATGATGATCTCCAATATCATCCATTTCCTACAAGTGACATAGCTTTGTTCTCTAAAGACTGAAGATGGCCTTGAACTTTATTCATCATGCCAGTCTCTGACTTCTTACACAATGGATTATTGCAATCACAATGAGCCCTAAATCTCACCAACTACTCAACAGTAGAAGAAAATGACAAGTTTTAAGCTGTGCCAAGCAGGCAATCTAGGGCAAGCTGTTTCCATTCCTAAAAACAGAGAGATGCCCAGTTTTTGACTAAATATAGTTCTCATTTTTCCTTTTCCAGCATGACCTTGTCGTGTAATCATCTGACTCCATCAAAGACAGGGGTCATGCTTTTCCCATTATATAAATCTTAGAACTGTAGCTGAATCAGAGAAAGCTGAACAATGGCCCTGGGACCTCATATGTTTCTGCAGCCAAAGTTATAAGAATTAAAAGAGAAAGTCACAATAGTGCAGAGAGGGGGAGGGGATGAGAAATCTGGCATTATCTCAACTAAGGGTATGTGTGAGAGAGACTCTAACACACAAAAACTGCTTGGATTATTTGTTGTGTCATCTAGAAGTTCCCCTTCATCAGAAATCATCTATCTATTGCAAACAGCATATGTTTTCTTTTCTCCTGAGTGTGTGTGTTCATGTTTCACTTGTGTACAAGTGAAGATGTACATATGTGTACATACATGTGGAGGCAAAAGGACAGTCTTGGCTCTAACTAACATTCATCAGATGCTGTCCAGGTTCTTTGTAGACCCAAGGTTTCCCCTTGGACTTGAAGTTCAGGGATTTGGCTAAACTGGTTTGTCACTGAGGCCCAGTCACCTTCTTCTCACTTCATCAGCACAGAGATTAAAGGTGGACATTACCATGTCCAGCTTCCTACGTGGCTTCTGGGGATAGAATTTATTTCTGTGTGTTTTCACAGCAGGGTCTCTACCAACCAATCCATCTTTCCAGGCCTCTTAAACACACTCTTCTTTGCATGTTTTATGTTGCTAAGAGATTTCTTCTGAGAAATACATATTCTGGGAGATAGTATATGGCAAGGGCTATCATCCTGGTCCTTCCAAAGCAGAAGGTAAAGGTGTAACAAGACAGATAGAGAAAGCAGGAGGGCCAAATTGTGCTCATTAAAGGACTCCAGTCCTGTGGTGGTGATGGCAACAATCCATCATGAGGAAGCTGCCACAACAACCCTACCGTCTCCACTAGCCCCAACTGGAGGTGGATTCCCAACGCATAAGCCTTGGTAGAAAAATACCAACAAAGTCTTTCAACTCCGCTATGTCAAAATAGATTTTGAGTGTATTTATACAGATTTAATAGTTTAGAACCAAATTTCAGAAGGAAGTACAATTTCTGAGAAAAATTTCATTCATCCAAACTCATGTACAGGTCACATACAAGGCACCACTGACTCAGGAGCTTAACAGAAGAAAACGTGGAGTTAAAACTATTCTCTAATACTCTCTAATTTTAATGAGCTTAAGCTTTCCTAAGGAGAAGATAAAGCATCATATAAAAACAACGCTGGAGAAGGAGCAGGGGGACAGCTGCTCAATCAGAAAAGCATTCCCCATAAGCAGGAGAACAAGAATTTAGATCACCAAAGCTAATGTAAAAAGTCTTGTGTGGTGGTGTAGGAATGGAATCTCAGTCATGATTAGATGGGACTCACATATAGGCATATCCAGAGCTTTTAGGGTCAATTATCCTAGCCTATGTAGAGAATTACCAGGTCAATGACCAACACTATCTCCATTAAAAGGTGAAAGTACCCCAGGGAATTACACCTGAATTTGTTCCCTGAATTACACAGGTGCACACACATACCCAACACATCATCTAACAAGGGATAGCATGCTGGGTCCCCTTCCCATGGCAGATATAGAGAGGCAAGAAGACAGGCAGAGAAAATAGAGTGACTAAAATTTTGCTAATTAAAGGCCCTGTGATGATACACCAGTATGTTGTGAAGTATAGATACAGAAACAGAATCTGTAGTGGAAAGGGTGACTTTGCACACAGCATTGAGGATATATAACATCTTAACATATGGAAAATCAGTGGCTACCTTATGGGATGATCGTGGTGTCTGGGGCCCCAAAATTGAGTTGGATCAAGTAAATCATTTGTAGAGGAAGGCATCAGAGTATAAATAAAATGCTAGCCAATGGGATGCCCTTCCCATGCCTTATCTATCCTCAGGATCCATATATAAGAGCCATCTCATTTTATTAATAAGGAATTTGAGCATTGCACACCTATTTTACCAAATTTATGTTTTGAACAAAGAACATTAAACATACTTTAAAGTGGAAAGTTGAAGATTATTTGTATTTATGTTCAGTGGTTGTGTGTGTGTGTGTGTGTGTGTGTGTGTGTGTGTGTTAATTCACAATTGCATTGTACCTGTAGAAATCAGAAGACAACTTGTGGGAGTTGGTTTGGTTCTCACTTTCTCTGATGTGGGTTCTTGGGATTGAACTAAAGGAGTCAGGCTTGTAGGCAAGTGCATTTATCTGCTGAGCAATATATATCATAAACCAAAATTGTTCTTTATAGATGAGGAGTGGAGACAAAAGGCAGGAGAATGTGCAGCCAGTCTCCCTGCTGTTTTGTCTGTGGGGATCTCAGATTGATCAGAGCTGAGTGACTCCCACACTTGCAGTAAGCATAAGCAGCTTCCTTCCCTTCAGTAACTTTGTTTCCTCTCCCATGAAGCAACAAGTCAGCAAGGAGGAGGGCACACCTTTGTCAACATTGGATGGATTGTTTTCTCCAGATTCTACAGAGCAGTTGTCAACACTGTATTTTCATTAGAGGCATCTAAAGGGTTTGATGTTTTAAAATTTGCTAGAGAATTTCATTTTAAGTGATTTATCATCATAATAGGCATATATGATAATGGTTTTTATTATATTTTCGAATATACCTTTAATATGTTTTGTTTGTTCATGCTCAACTCTTGATGATTCCCTTTCCCTCTTCTAGTAGTACTTTTTCTACTTTGTATATATGTATATATATGTGTGTGTGTGTGTGTGTGTGTGTATGTGTGTGTATAATTGTGTATATATATGTATGTGTGGAGGCCCATAGAGGTTTCCTAGTGAGATCTGAGCTTGCTTCACCGAGCAGGACTGTATTAGAGGATTGTTTGACCACGTGTGTGGTTACCAGGTGATTGGAATGGTCTGTACTTGGCTGAGCTAGGGAGAGGTCTTTTGCTCCACCCCTTCGCATTCCTATAAAAAAGCCCTTTTGAAGAGACAGAAAGGGCCAGTGGATATTGATCCATGCCCTCCAAAAGCTATCCTGTGTTTCTGTTTCTCTCCCCACTTTATTTCTATGTGACATTTCTTATCTCTCTCTCCTCAAGAATACCATAGGGAAAAAGTGGAAGCTTTATACACCCCCCACCCCCCCCCACACACACACTCACACACACACACAGAGTGACTCAATAAGTTTAGTTAGAATGTTCACTGGAGCATGGACACCTTGTTGGTGGCTACACCAATGAAGAAAATCTTTCTCCTCCAAGGAGTGATTAACATCTTTAGATAGTTAGGGTGGGACAGGGCCTCATGATATCCCTAGCACCCCACCCTCACCCGATGGGCTATTGAGGGACCCAATTTTGCTTAGTTATTATGATGGAGAATTTTTTTAAAGAAAGGTGTATGAGGTGATGTTCAACAGACAAATGTCAGTAAATCAACTTTTAGAGATAGACCTGTGGAACTTTAATCACAGACCACAGATGGATCATTTTTTTTTCTATTTGAGGGGGTCTCTACACTTCACCATTGTGTCTCTCAGCTGCCTTGGGCTGAGGCTTCCACTGTGAGATCATCTGGACCCTGGGGAGATGGGCTGAGCACTCAGAACAAAATTAGAGATTTGATCTGGAGTTTCATTCCATTGATGGAGCTCCTGAGAGCTATGGGACATTTGTGGTGCGATGGGCCTCCTCAGAGTCATCCTACAATAACCTGTCCTCCTCTAGCTGAGAAACAAGGTTATAGACAGGATGCTGTCACACAAAGTGCCTTTAATATGGTTCTGCTCTATGCTTTCTGAAGAGTAGCACAGGGGATTCTCATCTATAATTACCTACTTCCTTTGGTTTCTCATTAGTATGCACTGTTGCAGAATAGTGATACCTATTTTTGAAAATTCTGTGCCCAACTACTGCTATTAATTATAGGGAAGATCTGATGTTTTAAGTATTTAATGAGATTTTCAGCTTTGGATTTCATAAGACGGATTGAAAATTGATACACGTTGATAGGAACTGTAAATAGTAAGTGGCTGACAAAAGTTCTCATTGCTGCTGAGTGAATTAATAACAGCCTGTAGCTGGCAGCAATTTTTGCTTTAAAAGATCTTTTCATGAGAAATATTTTATTTTCTCTTGTGAGCGTCCCTGTTGAAGCAGGTAGGACAGAGGTGAGCACAACTGCCAACAAAGAGACAAACAGGCACAGAGAGAAGCAGGCAGAGGTTGGAAGCAGATGTGGACACTGTCTCCAAAAGCACAGACAGAAGACAAGTGTGCTGGCCTCTGCAAGCTGTGGTCAGTTTGAAGGCTGGCTGCTAAATGCTCAGATAAAGAA
Source organism: Peromyscus leucopus (assembly GCF_004664715.2). Classification (NCBI taxonomy): domain Eukaryota; kingdom Metazoa; phylum Chordata; class Mammalia; order Rodentia; family Cricetidae; genus Peromyscus; species Peromyscus leucopus. Next base: position 8,417 of record NW_023505352.1, on the reverse strand, counting down.
ATGTGCCTAAAGCCCCTCATGCTGGTAAAATTTGTTTCAAATCAGAATCACACACACACACACACACACACACACACACACACACACACACACCACTCACACTCACACACATCTGTCCTGATACTTCTGAAAGTAGGACAGAAGGAGGTCAGAAATGCATAGTATTTTTTAATTCTAAGGATTTTAACACCCTAGATATCTTAACTAAGATTCCCATATCTATCATTCTATTCTACATAATTAAATAGATACATCCACACTTTTAAATTAAAATATAATTACATCATTTCTCTTTCCTCTTTTTCCTCTTATCTCTATCATCTCTGTCTCAACTGCTGAACCCTCTCAAATTCATGTTCTCCTATTCTTTAACCAATCTTACTACATACACAATATATATGTGAATAAATACATAAAACAAAACTGCTGAGTCCATTTAGTAAAGCTGTCCATATCATAATTATGGGAGGAAGTGCTTAGAAATTAACTATCCAAAACTGTACTTGTTAAAATATTCTAGTTGTAGATAATACATATGAATAACATAATATGTATTAATCCATAGCCATAAATAATATATCCATATATGAGAATCTGAAAAACATGTTTAAAATTATATATAAATATAAATTGACATTTTTTGAGGTTTGCTATACCTTTGACTTAATTTTAAATGAATTTAAAAACTGATAAGTTAATAGAAGATAATGAATTTTCTCTATATCTTCCTTATAGAGGTTTAAAATAAGTGTATTTTCTTAAAGGATGACACATTAACTAGTGTTTACAAAAGCTGCTCTGGATTGACTGAGGGCCTCGTACAGAAGGTCCTGTTCTTGTGCAGCACTCCTTGTCCTCAGGGTCTCACAGCTGACTGGGGGTGGTGACTGTTACCTGCAGTGCTGGCATGGCTGTAGCAAGCCAAGCACATCGTCCAAATAACAAAGTGTTTCCTCATTTAATAAACTCTTGATAATTATTCCTTTGACTTCAGATGATACTTGAATTATTTGAAAGGATATAGGGACAAAGGTGAAAAATTATGTGCAGAATACAGAGCTTGGAGGAGGGCATTGAAATTGTCTGTCTGTCTATCTGTCATCTGTCTGATTGAGAGATCTCACCCAGCTCAGGCTGTCATCAACTCACTATGAATTCAAGTCTGTCTTTGAATTCTTGCTTGTCCTGCTTCTACTTCTCAAGTGCTGGAATTACAGGTATGAACCACCATGCCAATGTGGGACTTGCAATTTCTTTTAGCAGGTAATTATCTAGTGAGTGGCTTTGATTCATTTCCAAAGCATGTTCCACCTGCAGGCCTGAGGGCTGTTAGCATCTCACGATTGTTATGAAAGTGGTCTAATACAACTGTAAATGACAAAGCCGGAAGTTTGGATATGCCTGGAAAGAAAGTAGTCTCAGCCAGAACATAACTCCTTATTTGAAACTTCAGAATTACATTTGTTTTCAGAACTTTCCAAAATCATGAGAGGCATTTCTATGTATGTAGTGTATGTTAACTGCCACCCAGAAGGGTCCGAGCAGTAATCAAATGCATTAATATGTTCCACAGGAATATGAATATTCTCGTAACAGTCGGTGAGTGGAGAATAAATTACTTCATGTTAAGTTGTGACATCAATGACAAAAATTTCAACTTTTTTTTTGGGGATTTCTGACATAGAGACTGAAAAATTCTAAATATTCTAAAAAATTCTAAATAAATTGAAGTATGCCCAATAAAGCCATCCATTTGTATCTGTAACTGTGATCTTGATACCATGAGTAACTAAATTCATATGCATGATGTAAAGTAAAGGTAAATAAATTGAAGACTCAGGGTTCTGCCTCCATGCACAACTGTCCATCAGCAGCCTACACATAGTTACCTAGGCTTATTATTTCATGTTTTCAAGAGTAATAAGCTACTTTATTTTATTTTTAACTTTTAACTAAAACACTCTTGTAAACATTATTTCTAAAATTTCTGGAAACTTACAGTTTTAAATATTCCTGCTTAAGTTTGATTTACATACATCAAAAGATCACTCAGAAAATGCCATACCATGGGAATGCCCTGGAAGTGTGCTTATAATGAAAAGCACAGACATTCGAATATATGCAAAAGTATAAGAAGTCAATCTTCTCTTGTCATTCAACCAAACTTAAAAGAAAAGCATTAAATAACAGTTTAGAGCTGGACATTTTTTCTTTCTACTACTCAATAAACAATACTATGTAAAAGTAACAGCTGTGCAGCACTGCATTGTATTAGAATTAATGTGGAATCTAAAGATGGAGTAAATATAGAGCAGTGTATGTCTGGGTTATATGCAATTCCTATATCACCTCTTCTTAGGGAGCAGAGCCTCCTCAGATCACAGTATCATGTGGCAATTCTAGAACTGCTTATGCCTCTGTGTCAGGAGGCAGGATATATTCATATATATGAGGATGTATTCATGGTTGTATATGTGTGGTGTGTGTGTGGTGTATTTTTGGGTGTATTGGGTGTGTGTGTGCCTAGGGTTGTGGGAATATAGGTTGATTCATTTTTATGTGTGTTTGTGTGTGTGAGTGTGTGTGGAGTGTGTATTTATAATGTGTACTTGGATATATGTGTACATGTGTGTATGTGCATATATAGGATATATGTGTACATGTGTATACATGCATGTGGACCAAGGGTGGTGTGTATATATAAACTGATATAATACTATCACTTTGTTTCCAAATTTTTATAAAAGTGGATTGAATTAATATAAACCTAGGGCAAATGTTTCTTGTGATTTTTGTGTGCACCAGATCAGTCATTTTCTTAGGACAATCCAAAGTTGTATGTATTTTATTGAATTTCTTTTCATTGTTTTCCTGGACCATCCATATTATTTTTATTAATGGACTGATATCCCTTAGCTCCATGCCATTCTTTTTCTAGTCATTAAATTTTAGGTTCCTATGTTTTACATTTAATTATGACAAATTAAGAAGGAAAGAATATGGCATGCTTTGATATTATTATTTTTAATGCTTTTCATTTTCAAAGAAGTAGAAAAGGAATGGAATCAGGCATGTGCTGAAGGCAGAGATAGCATCTATAAGAAGAAAGGCAGTCTAGGACTGTCAATACACTAGCATGACCAGGAGGCCGTGCGGCTGCATCACCTGGATTCACCACCCAGGTACTACAGTGCTTCTCACTGAGTAAGACATTTCCTTCCTACAGAAGGGTAAGAAGCATGTGAAGCCCCATTTTAAAGGACATCATGGAGTTAGGAGAGCAGGCATAAAGTGTGTAGTGAGAGCCTACATAGAAACAGCATCCAGGCTGTAGGGCTCTGTCCCCTCTGAAGGCTGTAGCATTTTTCATGGATCCAGCAAACACGGAAGAGGTACATTTGGCCAGCTCACCTGTGCATCTTTTGTTGCTGCCAGAAAAAGTCTTCTTGGCATTTTGAGTATCCTAAACACAGCTTCTAGTCCCTCCATGCCATTCCAGACTGTGGGGTGCCTTTTTCAATGTCAGGCCAATTTCTCTCTAGACATAAATAGGTAATGGTGAACAAGAAAAGACAGTGTCTCAGACAAGGGGGCAGGTGAGGATGACACACAAGTTTGTCCTCTGACCTTAGTATATGCTGTACCTACAGTCACAAATGTGCGTACAGTTTTTAAAAATACTGTCAAAAGTAAAAAAAAAAAAAAAAGAAGAAGAAGTTCCACATCAAGGTATCTATTTGTTTCTATAAAGTCATGTGAAATTAATTTTTATACAAAAATAAAAACAATAAATTTACTATTTTTTGCTAATACCAAAACAATACCCAAGATACATACTTGGGTGTTTCTCAGTGGTAAAGCACTTGCCTGGTGTCTTAGGTTTTGAGTTTATACGTGTGTGTGTGTGTGTGTGTGTGTGTGTGTGTGTGTGTGTGTGTGTTTCTAATTTGTTCATCTAAACTACATCGAGTGTGTGAGTTAAATAACTCGGATTTGAAGTTCAGCCAACCATATCACTGGATGTGACCAAGGGGTGAATGTTACAGTTTTTGTTTATTCATTTTGTGTATTCATTTATTTTACTCTTTGGAGGTTATAGTCACAAACAAAGGTTTTAGCTGACAGTGTACAAATTGATCTTAAATATGTATAATGGAATCATCAATCTAGAGAAACCGCATTTCTTATTTCATGCTGCTGTTACAAAAATACCATAGGCCAGACAGATAAATCAACAGATATTTATTTCTCAATTCTCAGGACTGGAAATCCGAGCTCAAACTGACTGTTACCTGATTCAGAGTCTGGTGAGGGACCTTCTTTCCTGCTTTCAGACTACTGTCATCAACCTATAACCTTGTAGACTAGAGAGAAAGAGAGGAAAAGTCAGAGAATATTATCTTCAGTCTATTTTTATGAGAATATTAATCTCATCATGTGCCACCATGACATAATTAACTTCTAAAGGTTCACTTTGGGAACGAGAATCTAAGAATATACTTTTGAGCTCCCCCCCCACGTACACATATATGTGTGTGTGTGTGTGTATGTACACACACACATATATATATACATACACACATATACATGTATATATGTGTGAGTGAATGCATATATATGTATATATACATATATATACACACACACATATAAAATCTCATGTACACATAGCATGGGTGTTGGAGATTATATCCCAATTTTTCACTGTTCTAAAATGTAACGTGCTATATTTTGATGTGTGTAAGTATATTCAGTCATTTTGTAAAAGTGCCCACTGAACATCAAGTTCTGCCCAGGTACCAGGCTCCATGTTAGAGATACTCCCTGTCAGCCATAGAGACTTGGGATACAAGAAGTACCCAAAGGAGTTGCAAGTGGAATTTTATGAATAGGACCAAACATAGCTGCAAGGCAAATGAAAGAAATTTCCAGAAGGTAGTTGAGCACCTATAAAAGGGGTCAGGAAAATAATGCCTATGTCTGTGTGGAGTGACTGGGTCATCGTGTATAAAGGTTTTTCAATCCAGGATATGGGCTGAGCTAGATTGGGAGTCATAAACAGAACATTGTGTCAACCTCAGGAATTTCAGCTACGTGCTAAGAGCAAGGTCACACCACGAGATGTAAATGCATTGATATCATGTGTTCTCCAGGTTTATCTTACCAAGCCTCCTCTCCATAGAGCCTGTTATCATCCCTTCTTTGAGTACTGTCCTGAACATCCTCTCAAGTCTTGGCAGTCACTGCTAATCAAATGAAAAGGACTTTAGGGTTTGAGGTTTCAGGTTAAAAACCAGGTCTGCCATTCAACCCTTTGTGATTTAAGACCCAGTTTGCTGAAGTTGTCTCCCTTAATTGTGTCTCTAAGTAGACTGTTAATTATACCTACATTTCAACACTTAAGGATGTTACTTGTTATTATAGCAATGTAAATTTCAATTACATTCTCCATTTCACTGGCCACAGGCATTTCAGTGGATTCCAAACAAGTTACACACACACACACACACACACACACACACACACACACACATATATATGTATATGTATATATATATATATATTGTATTTCTACTCTTGCCTGCCATACCACAGTAGATAACATACAACATAGCTCTATGTAGTTGCCTTGCATTGATAACAGCATACCCTTGTCTACTTAGCTAGCTAATCTCTATTATTCCTGGTTCCCAGAGTCAACAAATCTCAGACCCAGTATCCAATAATAACTACCATTCATTTAGCCTGCTTTTATACTGTATGTGTTAGTACAGAATGTACATATGTCCTCAAGCATATAATAGTGCATTAATTATCTGGTGAGACCCAGACACTGACAGTTGCTACAAAAATAAAAGGTGAGGGAGAGAATAAGCAAAATAAGATAGCCTTTGTAGATACTCATTGACAAATACTTTCCATTCAGTAGCTCATTAAACTGAACCTGACTGGGACTTTAGTTAGCAATAGCAAATGCATTTTACAAACAAATGTGGAGCTGAGTGACATAAAGCCCTGTCAATTGTATTGACTGTGGTTATCGTCTTCAGTAGGTGTTTCCAGATTCTTGGTATCTTACTCAAATAATCAGAATAAAGGCACACGCAGATTTCAAAGCATGGAGGAAAGTATTTAAAAGTAAAGTGAGGTTCAGAAATACAGTGCAAGCAGCAGCATGCCACCTGAGCAGAAGAGTTCTCAAGGGCCTCAAACTGTTTTTAGAGGCTTCTTTTATTGGCATCTACAGGAAAGGGAGACTAAGGTGTTCAATATGAGTGGCTTCTATTTTGTTGGACAGGCTTGAATTATGAAGCTTTATTCACTGTCCATGAACTGTGCATGTACGGGCTTATGATACACCTGATTTTAATCATATATATGGTATGGTAAGTATGAGATTTTTCTCTAATAGTTTACCCAAAGGAAAAAGTTTACCTTACTGCCCATGCATTTTAAACCCTCTATGAACTGGATCAGGCATCTTCTTTTTAACATATGGATGAATTCTGGAATACATTCGAATTGGAATTGTTCGATAAAAGTTCTTGGAAGTTTCAAGAGGAAAAGACATTGTTTAAAGTTGGTTGTTCATGTAACACAATGGTGCCAGGGTCCTAAGCTGCTATGTGTGCTGTTAGAAACGGGTTTGTGTGTATAATACTTGCAGATGAGGTTTCAAAATGCATTGTTTAAAAAATAATGTATGTATAGTCCATGATAAGTGTTGTTCCAAATTTCTAAGGTATTCTGTATGCTTTTCTCCTTGATTGTAGTCTAGTCCCTACCTATGAGTATTCAAACATGGGAGCTATCTATCGTAGTTTGTCTGATTTTTTCATCTCTGTGCTTTATGCGAGAATGCTTCAAGAAGTAGCAACATAAAATGCTGCTGCTGACTTAGTTAGCAGTTACTTAATGCATTTTATATGATGATACTATCATATGTGCATTATATCCCTCATCTTGCTGAATATGACATGCAGATGGATGTGGTAGGTTCCACTATAATCCAGAGTTTACATATAAAAATACTGGGTTTCATGAAGGTTAAGGCATAGTTCAAGTCCAAGGCCTCTGAGTAAAATTGGACCATAGTTTGAGTCATATTTCTGCATTTTGCCAATATTTGGGGCAACAGACAGTAATCATTCCACTTATACAAAAATGATACAATCATAAATGTGTATGTTGCTATATATATGTTTATATGTGTATATATATAGTGAATAAACTAATTATTTGATTTTCATTTAGAGCTGAGATTAGTTAATGAGGACTGGGAATATTTGGAGGCAGGGAGCGAGAGAAATATAGAAGTGGAATCTGGAGAGAATTCATGAGGATAGAAAGGGGAAATGAAAGATTTGCAAGCAAGGAAACATGACAAATGATGGTCAGCAGATCTTTGAGTGATCATGAGAATAATAGACAAGCATTATAGATTTCACCATGTTAATATAGAGCTGGTAAATCTGCCCTATTAGAGAACATGGCTTTGCTTGCTCAGCAATGAATGTTCCTTCTGTTCTGGATTCCTGTTAAAATAATGTAATGGATGGAAAGATAGCTCAGCTAGTAAAGCCCTTGCCTTGCAAGCATGAGGTCCTGAGTAAAGTCCCCAAAACCTACATAAAAACTTAGGTGTAGTGTCATGCCTTATAAATCCTACTTTTGGAGAGACCAAAACTGATGGATCCTTAATGCCTGCAGCCAGCCTAGCCTAATCAGTAACTTTTGATAAGTGGAAGAGCTTGTTAGCAAAACAAAGAAAAACAACAACAAAAACCAAGATGAAGTGCCCTTGAAGAACATTACTCAAAGTTGATCTTTGGCACACACACACACACACACACACACACACACACACACACACAGACATCAGGCAAAAGATATTCAACTTTATTCATCAACGTCGGTTGCTATGGAAACTGCTAGGAAGGCTTCATCCAGAATTCTGAGGTCAATGTCATTGAGACCACCCCTAAGGGGAGTAAAATGTAGAATATTCTAGAGGTAATTAATCAACTGAAGTTACCCTTAGGCTTAAGGTTCAGATTGGAGGTCAAGATTACTGGCAAAAGAAACTTAACTCCCCTATAGCATGATGATATGATTTAAATAATTCATATGACCCACTGGTCTTAAAAAAGAGAGGAATTATATTTGGATTTAACAAAATAAAAGAGGAAAAATTGAAGACTGGAAAATAGGAATCAATCTGAGAAATAAATGCACAGAGAAGAAACAGCAAATATGTGAAATGATCATCCCTTGTAGCAGAGGAGACATGGAATGCTGGTTTAGAGAATGGCTCCCAGCATCAAACCTTGCTGTTCTCAGACCTAGTGAGGCTGCTTGATCACTGAGCTCAGTGGAGCATTGTCTTTCTCAGTTCACTGCCAGAGCAAAATACGGTA
>NW_023505351.1:0-13275 GCF_004664715.2 Peromyscus leucopus | reverse complement strand
GTCCCAAGGATCATTGAGTGTCCACAAATGTCAAAGGTGACTCTGACACTTTCTACAGATCCTTTTCAGGTCTGATCCTTCAATCAGATGTGAAACTGAGAATCCCCATTGATCCTCACTAAAGGAAGATCAAATAACTCCTACATGGAAAGAGGGACTGTTGTCACATCTGTGGGGACTGTCTTCAGCAGTGCTTCTGCATGTCATGAAGTTGGTCTGATTCAGCCCTCACTGGAGAGAGAATCCTATGCTTTTGGGTGTGGTTTGTGTGGATAACAGCATGACATCAATAAAGTCTTCGAAAATGATTTCCTGCTACAATGGAGGGCTGAGGACTCAGTCAGCTTGTGAACGTCCTTGACAGTAAACTGACATAGTCAAATTTGTATTCCAAAATCTCCTCCCTCCATGGTGTGGTATTTCTCACTGGGCCACTTGCTGGTAGATGTCAGGTTTCTGAGTAGCTGTTTTGTTGGGTTTTCTGTATTTCAGTCTTATATTTGATGCTTTCTTTTCTTCAGGAGTACTGAGCCAACAGACACATGGATCAGATTGGGTCTGGAACGCCTGGAGGTCAGTTGGTATTTGCCTCATGGTAAGTTCAGAGGTACAATGGGGTGTCTTTTTTTGAGGAGGCCTTGATCCTAGGGTGAAAGAAGTCATGCTTTCAAGGTGTCTGTGGCTTCCTTTGGCTTCCTCAGTTTCTCAAGCGGTATTGTCAAGAAGGAAAGGGAGTCAAGGCCCAGAAGCAGACATCCAGGGTCAATGGCTGGGCATAATCAAGGCCTATTCACACATAGGAAATAAAATAATAGGGAGAAAGTGCATCATAATCCAGAATTTCCCGGAGATTGGGCTCAGCAGGTGGCTCCTGGTTTAACAGCTCCTTCTGAAGCAGGCTCTCATCCTGGGCTGTGGCCTGTTCCATCTCATGTATCAGTTTCTCTGACCTAGGAGGGAAAGGCAGTTAGGACACAATCCTTCTGGGGACCTGCCATTGTCAGCTGTTAAACTGCTGCCTCCCACCACCTCAACTGTGCTGGATAGTCAACATGGATCTTTTGACTGAAGTCATTGTTTGTGCCCCCAAGGAATAAGAGTCACAGAGTAGTTGGGCCTAGAACTTTCCTCAGCCCTACACACCTGTCAGAATTTGGCTGAGTAATTGTACTTTTGTTCTACTAGAAAGAAAGGGTCTTTCTCTTACAGTCTGGGGACATCATTTTGTAAAAGTAACAACGTATTAATAACATAGCCAACAGCACAGGAGTGTTCATTAATCATGATGAGTTACTGATCAACCACATCATTTTATTGATAGCCATATTGCAGTCTTGCAATCTGGATACTTGAATAAGGTCATGAAGATAGCTCAGGCTTCATGCCCAGGAGGCACCTTGAACATGACCAACATGCAAGACAGAATCAGTCAGTAATCCTAGAGCAGCATTTCCTGAGATGTGTGCCTGAGAACACTGGCCCTGATGGACTCTGGGATCAAACAGAAACTTGTGATTTCCTTAACCAGAGCTAGGAATCTGCTCTTTGACAGTCTGTTACAATATACTCCTGAAAAGGTTCTGATCTTCCCTGCAGCTGAGGCATCTGCCTGGACTCATTGTGGAAAGTCCTTAACCTATTCAATCCAGAGAACACTTGTCCCAGGAAATGGGAAAAGGCTGCACAGAGCAGTATTCAAAGGTAGGAATCTCTTCTCTACAGGGGATGTTCCCAAGTGAAAATGTAATTTCAGCAAGGCCTGGTGATTCACAACTTTGGATTCCATTATGGGGAGGCAGAAGCAGGCAGATCTCTGTGAGTATAAGGAAAGCCTGCTCAGGCCATACCAGAGCACTCAGAAGGGAGAAAGGACACAATTCGTCAGACACACCGAGAATTAAACATATTGATTCCTGGACAGAATTGTTTGTACACTCAACCTGAACAATACTCTGTTTTTGCCCTGCTTGTAGCTGGGAGCCATGCATGTGAGCAGGAGCCCATAAATGACAGTGATCCCAGGTATAAGGGACCCACTTGGCTCCACCTGCTCCCCCCAGCCTGGGTTCCTACCTCATTTGGGAGACCTCAAAGTGATGCTACAGCTTTTCTGCCAAGTCCTTTTCCTGGGTGATCATCTCCTTCTGCTTCCACAGGACCTGCAGGCTTCCCTCCAATCTTTCAAATTCCTTTATCATTAGAACATTGTGTTCTTAGTGGAGAGTTGTATACAGGCATGCACACAGTGTCATACACATGAAGCACATACAAAGGATCAAAATAGCTTACTGGTGGGTGAAGCAAGCCAAAAGAGCTTATACTACACTCAGAAAAAAGATGTGAGCAGAATACAATATCATGCAAGATGAACAGATGAGTAGACGAAGCACACCAGCACTTTCAGAAGAGTCTCACAACTCTGCCATCATTTCTTGAGGATTAATACTGCTGTGGGGAGTGTGCTCTGTTTGGCCAGACTCTGTTGAGATGGCTAGAGAATTTACTTCAGAAGCAGCAAAGCACCCACCCTGGCACTCAGCTTGTCAAAAGCCCTCATTTGTTCAGTCAATCAAATCCAGATTGTATTCTCCAGAATGGTAGACTCTCAAAGAGCACTCACAGAAGACAGGGCTCATGAGCTGCTACTCAGGCTTATTTCAGTGTGAACCAAAAGTTGGTCAAAGGGAAGAGAACACATTGGGATTCATGAAGACAGGAGAAGGCCACATGCCACCCAAATCTATGACTATGAGTAGGACTTGTTTGGCATTTATATAGGATACTCCTCCTTGTAAGCTGCTTCCCCTCTGTGATCTCACATGACCCTTGCCAATCACATAAGCCTCAGGACCCACAATTCACTCATTCAAAGCTCTGTGCATAGCATCCTACCTATCATAATGACATGTAGGTTTGATATGTTATTGACCCATTTCCCTCATTGGACCGCAGTTTCAAGCAGAGCAGCAAGCATGTTTTGCCAATAATTTAGTTTCTCAGAAGAGGCTAACTTCCCAGAAGTACTTGTGCATGGACACTGAAGTGAACATCTCAGATGGCACGAGGTGGGTGGCTGGATGGAGCATGGATGAGTAAGGTGATGGGTGAAAGCACAGGTGGTGGATGGGCAGACAGAGAATCCAATGGGCAAATGGTGCCAGACCTTAGCCTGACCCACCTACCTGCCCCTACCTGTTGTTGCTGGTTTTGGAGGTCACTGGTCTCTTCCTCTTGGCCCTCACACATCAATTTCAATGCCTCCAAGTCGGTGCTTCAGCAGGACCCAATCTGCTGTCCAATTCTTCTTCTCCTGCCTCAGCATGTCCACCTGCTCCTTAAGCTGAGTGTGTTCCATTAGGACCTGGCTGTGCAGACCACTGGAAAAGACCCTCTGTAGAGTAAGGTCCTGCCAGTCTCCTTCTGCCACCCCTGCCTCCAGGAACCATCCCGACAAATACCCCAGGTTCTCAGGAAGACGTAGCCAAGAGCCCAACATAGCCATGACAGCTACACACAAAAGGCCAAATAAGAGAGCAGCTAATTAAAAAAAATCGAAATACTTCAGAAAACCCCAACACCAATAAGGATCTCTGTCCTTTCAAAGGAAAGAGGAGTCCCTCAACTGTCCTGAACATCAGCAAGTAGTGGACAAATGCCCTCTGAGAGAGGACAGGAGACCCAAGGGGAGTTTATTCTATCTACAGTTTCGACAGAAATCAGATCTGTAAAGCCTAGTCCTGAGCTCCCAGATGCCCAGGGCTCCCTGACATTCCCCTCATAGTGCAAATCGCTTTTCTTTTCTTTCTTTTTATTTTCCTTTTCCTTTTTTCTTTCTTGCTTCCTTCCTTTCTTTCTTTGTTTCTTTGGTTTTTGAAACAGGGTTTCTCTGCTTAACAGTCCTATCTGTCCTGGAACTCTCTGTAGACCAGACTGGCCTTGAGATCACAGAAATGTGCCTACCTCTGCCTCCAGAGAACTGGACTGGCACCAGCACAGCTCAGTTTGCTCCTCTACCTAGAGGATCCTGAGGCTCTAAGACAATGGTGGAGGAGTGGATAGTCTCTTTCATACTTAGCAAACTAAGTGCAAGTGACACAAGTCAAAGAGATGCTTGCTAAGGTGCAAAAAGGACAGAACCAGAGCTGTGGACTCTCCAGTCTAGAGACAAAGGAAGGCAGAGGTGAGCTACTCTGGAAATCAATGGGGTGCTTTCCTGGAAAATTGGGAATCAATTTCCCTCAAGACCTAGCTATACCACTCTTGGGCATATTCCCAATGAACGCTCAATCATACCACAAGGGCACATGCTCAGCTATGTTCATAGCAGCATTGTTTGTAATAGCCAGAACCTGGAAACAACCTAGATGCCCTTCAAATGAAGAATGGATAAATAAACTGTGGTACATATACACAATGGAGTACTACTCAGCAGTGAAAAACAATGACATCAGGAGGTTTGTAGGCAAATAAATGGATCAAGAAAAAAATCATCCTGAATGAGGTAACCCAGGCTCAGAAAAACAAACATGGTATGTACTCACTCATAGGTGGATAGTAGATGTAAAATAAAAGATGACTAGACTGCTACTCACAACTCTAGGCAGGTTACCTAGTAAACAGGACCCTAAGAAAGACACAGGGATCACCCAACGACAGAGAAATGGATGAGATCTACAAGAGCAAACTGGATGTGAGGGAGGGTAATGAAGAACAAGGGTTGGGGTAAAGAGAGATTAGAGGAGTGGGAGATCTCAGCTGGATCAGGAACAGAGAAGGAGAACTAGGAAAGAGAGATAAATGATAAATGAAGACCCCATGAGAATAGGAAGAAGAAAAGTGCTAGAGAGGTCCTCAAAAATCCACAAAGATACCTCCACAATAGACTACTGGCAATGGTCGAGAGAAAGCCCAAACAGATCAGTTGGCCAAACACCCTAACTGTCATGGTAGAACTCTCATCCAATTACTGATGGAAAAGGATGCAGAGATCCATGGCCAGGCCCCAGGTGGAGCTTCGGGAGTCCAACCAGTGAGAAAGAGGAGGGATTGTATGAGCAGGAGATGATGAGACCATGACTGGAAAAAGCAGAGGGACAAATAGCCAAACTAGTGGAAACACATGAACTATGAACCAATAGCTGAGGAGACCCCAACTGGATCAGGCCCTCTGGATAAGTGAAACAGTCTGTTAGCTAGAACTGTTTGGAAGGCCCCTAGGCAGTGGGACCAGGACATGTCCTTAGTGCATGAGCTGACTTTTTGGAGCCTGGGACCTATGCTGGGATACTTTGCTAAGCATGGGTAAAGGGACGAGTGTACTGGACCTGCCTCAACTGAATCTACCAGACTGAGCTGAATCCCCAGAGGAATCCTTGCCTTCGAGGAGATGGGAATGTGTGGTACATTGGTGGACATGGGAGGGGTGGGGGAGCGTGGGAATAGGGATGACATGGGAATCCATGGCTGATATGTAAAATTAAATTAAATTATAAAATTAAAAAAATAATAATAATAATAAAAGAAAGGCAGAGATGGCCACTCAACAACTATTGGGGTCCATGCCAACAGGCACTTACCAATAGAAGACTGTCAGATTGGCAAGCTCATCCACCTTTTTCTGAAGCCTCAGTGTTCTCATTCTGCAATCTCTGTAGGTCAGTCATAACCTCCTCATGCTCCATCTTCAGATCTTCATACCAAGTATTTGGCCTGTGGCAGGGCATGGCACCAGGAACAAAGAACTTTATGAATATAGGCCTCAAGGATCATGTGAACACAAGCTGTTGTCCTGATCTACTATAACACAGTGGAGGTCTCATTCTGGTTACTATGTACTTGAAACTTCCTGGTGCTTAATTCATTTGTAATCCTGGCCCAGGCCAACAGAGACTGGGTGTTCAGATGGAGGGTGTCCTTGCTGCATGAGTCCACTCAGAAGGCCTGGAGAGGCATCTAGCTCTCTGTTTCCAGGAGTCTATGCTACAGGTCTTGGCCAGCAAGAAACCTGCAATGATGTTTCTCTTGTTTCAGGACAAGGATTCTTGATCCTGGGTCATTACTACCACACAAATGGATAGAGCACATAATTCTGGAGATGAGACCCAACATCAGGACAGCTATAAAATCTCCCCAAGGAATTCCTATTTGGCATCAAGGTTAACACATAGGACAAGAGCAGAGCTGTTTAAGTGAGGATCACAGATCTCATATCAGCACTGGTATCACCTGAAAGTGTGACACAGGCAATTCATCAGACCCACCATAGACGCCTGGCTCCCAGAGTCTGGAGGGACACACAAACTTGCAAATGCATGTAAACACACAGACAAAGACACAGACACAGACACAGACACACACACACACACACACACACATACACACATACACACACACACACACACACACACACACACACACACACACACACACGCCAGCACGCATGCTCCCTGCATGCAGGAGAGAGAGAGAGAGAGAGAGAGAGAGAGAGAGAGAGAGAGAGAGAGAGAGAGAGAGAGAGAGGCAGAGAGTGCAAGAAAGAGTGAAGGAGAGGAGAGCACACATGGGATACTGAAGAAATGCGTGGAGCAATATTGTCTAAGAGTATAACTCACAAGAAATAGAAAAACAGTGACAAGCTCCAGGACTATCAGTCACTCATTGAAATAAATCAAGTCAGATCAGGTCTGACGAGCTGCTACCAGGATCTCCCAGCACACAATTACCTACCAGGCAAGTTCAAAAACTAACACAAACTCACAGCAGCTAGTATCTCACACAAGCCATGTCATGGTCTTTTCAAATTCATGCTGGGAACTCAAACAATACTGCACCAGTTCCTGAGTTGTGTGATTCGGACTCCAGGCTGGGGTTTTCACTGGAGGAAACAGAATATTTAGAATCCCCATCTCCCTCCCGCCCAGGTTTCAAGTCCTGCCTCTCCATTGAGAGGCATTTAGGGACATGAAGTTGGGCACAGGGAAACCCAGAGGGTTCAAGCTCCTAGAATCCAAGATGTTAAAATGAAGATGAAGGTAATTTGCAGATGCAAAATTGACACCAGGAAGGTTGAAACAAGAGATACCTATTGTACACGGGTCCTTTCCTGATGAAGAATAGTTGATCACGCAGCTCATTTCTCTCCCTTGTCACCAGCTGCAGCTCCATGTTCAGCCTCTGCATCTCCATCTTTGCCCCTTTCTTGGTGAGGATGGTTGGGTGGGATGAGGGCTCCATAGCAGCCTCTGTGGGAAGATGAACACAAGTGAACTTGCATAGTGACAAGGTATGGAGGATGGACAGACCACCCTGAGGCCTAAACAGAAAGATCACGTCTGCAACCCAGTAACAACCCAAATATTGAAGCCAGGTGAAGATGTACTCTCTGTGGATTTCAGCTTTCCCATCATTCTGTAGAGATATGGATATGTAAGCAGCCAGGGGTTTCTCTGTCTCCCTACACATGCTTCAGGGAACACAGAGATGGCTTCTTTGAGCCAATTCACAGCAGCACAGGATGCAACATGCATGAACCCAGAGCCCTGAAGTCTGCCTGTGCTTTCAGAAACCAGGAGAAAAATAACACTACAGAAACACTCAGGTGCTGTGAACAGTCCAGATATCCTGCCTGATCACTCCAGGCCCATGGCTGGGATTGAAATGTCATGCAGAGACACAACATGCTTAACAGACTCACCAAGTCATCCGACTGCCAACCCAGAACATGCAGAACTTGTACGAAGGAGTCAATCTCTGCCCTAGTCCCACATCTCTACTGTTGTTTGACTACACTAGAGAACTACCTGCCATCCTCAATTGATGATTCAGGACCCAAAGGGACCACTGTCAAGAAGAGGTGGTCAGAGGAGTCTGCTGGACAGCCTGACAACATGATGTCTTGGCCAGAAGCACTTGTCTATCCATGTGACTAGTGTCAACAGCCACTGCACCTAAAGGAAAGTCCCGAAGCTGAAGTGCAGTGATGCCTGGCCTCAGTTGGGGACACATTAGTCCCTCTGCCTCCTGCTTGTCTCCTTCTGTCCTCTCATTACACCCCCAAGACTCAGGAAAGGCAAAAGATAAGCATGCCCAGCATAACAGCCTTGACCTTGCTAGATCCTCGCTTAGAGGAGGCACACACTAATATTCTGGACCCTGGACTTTTAGGAAATATGAGAAAAAGGAAGTCCATTTGCTTCTCAGAGGTTCCAGCTCCTGTGCCCCATTACTGGAGGGCCAAGTTCTAGCCCACCTCCTCCAGGAAGTCCCCATCTCCTGCCCAGCACTCACTGTGTCTTCCCCAGAAACCCTTTTTGGTTGTTTTCCTCTGAGACTCAAGGCCAGCCTCCTTCCATCTCTCTCTGTTCTCCGGGTGTTCTCCATTCTCTCTTCCAAGGAGACCCCTCAGTCTTGCCAGCAGCATGTTTATGCTCTACCCTGTAGGCACTGAAGGATGCCCTGAGGCAGTTGATGTCGCTACAACACTGGTGACATCACGGGATGCCAAGAGCTCTCCACGATACAATAGAATGTCCAGAGACGGGACTGCTGATGTCATGGGGTGTAGGTATTCAAAGATGGCGCTGGCTTCCTGGTAGCCTAGCTGTAAACAACTCCATATTTGGCTATGATGCACGAGTATGGTAATTGGCCTTATGTCCTCAGCCTATCCCGTGGCTCCCCGTGCTGGCATTCTGGCGGGACCCAATCACAGTACGGCACGTTTGCCTGATTCCCTATATAAGCAGCTGCAGTTTAGTCCTCGGGGCCCCTCACCTCCCGCTCTCCCTTGATCAAGAGGCGCTCCAATAAAGTGTGTTCTGAGACGGATCCTCGCATGGTGGTCGTTCTTCCTCGCTGGCCGAGGAGCGCGCCGCAATGGGGAACAACCTTTGCCACCCTGCTAATTGGTTCTCCTTTAACTGATACAGAAGCCAAGGTTCACTTTCTAGGAGCCTCTCTTGGAACATAGAAGAAGCCATTCAGCACTTCCTCCTTCCTAACCCTAATTCTCTTCGCTTCATTGGAAGCCCCATAGTACATCCCATGTTGTGAACTTAGCCATACTATCGAAACACTGGCCAGGAATGTCCCATTCCTTCTTTTATATCTCTCTGTTCATCAATATGAACAATTAGATACTATAGAACCACAGATGATACCCCAGCTCCTTTCATTCAGAATTCTAATTAGGATGGAGTTCAGACACTTACATTCCTGATGAGTACCGTGGTATACTATCCAAGGCCCAGATTTGTTATAGGACTGGGTGTAGACAAGCAATGTGTTGCTGTCAGTAAGAGGTCCTGCCCAGGACCTCTGACCATAAGAGACTTTAGAGGAACCACCTCTCCTCTTTTTCAAGACTGCTAGTGATAGTGTACAGCCTTCACTTGGAGCCTCGGTCTACAGTGCCCTTCAAAAGGGACTCACTTTACTAGGAAACTGCACGTTTCTATTTTCTTTGTGTTTAAGTCAGTTAAATTCAAATAGTGCATAGCCAGGGACCTGCCATGTCATCCTGGACCTCACATCCTAGGTGCTTTTCCAGGAATTCATTAAAGCTGGTTTTCTTGGTTCTACAGCTTCTGGTTTCAAAGTAAAATAACAACAAACACTGAATATCTCTCAGACAGAACAAATAAATAACAGTAATGTATTTACATGAGCACATCAGTGGCAAATCAAGCCTGAGGAGTGGGAAACCAGGACTGTGTCCTGACCTCTGTGGGCCTAGACAGGGAGGATTTGGCTTATGTTAGCATCCTCTGCAGAGACAGCATGAGGTGGAATGGATACTGACCAGGCTGAACAAACATCCTTAGGCCCTGCAGGTTAGGTTACAAGCAGACTCCCAGTCAAACTTTCAAGGAGTTCCTGCTGAGGCTATGGTCTTTGTCTGATCCTGTGCAGCATTTAAGGTCATGCAGGCATCTGTCCAGGGAATACATAGTTGTTCCATTCAGCAGCTGACAGGACAAGGAGCCATGGTAAGTAATGGTGACCTCCTGCCAAAAGCTATGTAACAAGAATAATGTAAAATACATTTTTGCGAAAGATCAAGGGCCTCCTGGCTAGTTTTAGAGACCTGTTGGCCTCGAAGAGCCCAGTTCTTTGGTTCCCAGGATGATGCCCTTAGACATACCTGGAACCAACCTGAACTGAGGTCAGAGGACTGGATTCACAGAGTGGAGGGAACACTACCGAGTCAGGATTGCAGACTTAGGGATCTGAGGATCAGATCTACCATAGTGATAGAACTCAGTACATCATTTTTCTTCCCATGTATACTAGGGGTGTGGCCAAGGACCACTGTCTCTGTAAAGACAGTGCCTGCCTAAGCCCAGCAGATCACTTGAGGCCAATTCAGCTCAGTCAGTCCTCTACCACAGGAGTCAAAAGTAGGGGACAAACTCAGCCTGGAGAAACCTCTTAGGCAGCAAGAACCCTGCAGGAGATCAGAAAATGGTCCATCTGCCCCCCTGCCTTCCTTAGTTTAGTACCTAGAAGAACATAACCTTGAGGTTAGGGATGGAAGCATGGGGCCAGGGGAACCAGTGCCATTATCAGTACACCAGGATTCCACTGGTTTCCAGTAGAGATGGGTCTAGATTTCCTATCATGGTTTCAGTCCTGTCTTTCTTCTTTTGTCTTCTTTTTTCTTTTTTCAATTTTTCTGAGACACAGTTTCTCTTTGTAACCCTAGCAACCCTGGTGTTCACTGTGTAGAATAAGTTAGCCTTTAATTCAGAGATTTGTGAGCCTCTGCCTAGAAAGTGCTATGACTAAAGGTGTGGGCCACCACCACCAGGTTTCAATTGAAGTCTTCAAAGCTTTAAGAATGGGCTCTGTGCTAGGACTCTGCCTCTACTGGAAGCAAGCAAGAGACAAACCCAGTCAACCTGATCTAGATAATTCCTCATTGAGAGTCCTTTTTCCCAGGTGACTCTAGGTCAGGTCAGGCTGATAATAAAAACTAACAAGCACACTGTCCCAGCACCACTGCAGGATTGGACAGATTTGTGTCTCACATCTATAGTCTGTTGGCTGGGATGTTGGCTGGATGCTAATTAATTTGAAAGGACTTATAAAGGAATTTCCTGAATGTCTTTTGCCCATAAGGAAACTCATGTTCTGTGTGGCAGATTCTAGCTCTCTGACCTGGTTCATACTGAGCAGGAGCAGACCACTTCAAACTACTCCACACAGTGGTCTTCAGTCCTGTATATATCATACACTGACCAGACAGCATTTAGTCCCATTATCTGCCCCTTTGACCATCTCACTCCCCTAATGGCACTTGTTCCTAGCCTGTAAATGCCTGTTCCTCAGGCACTGTTGCCCTCCAACAGCACCCTGAGTGTGCCTCAGATCAAAGAAACCATCAACACTTCCAAAGCCATCAGGGAGCTCTTCCTTGACTGGTTTCTTAAGAACAAGTGGTCCTTGTACTCATGAATGTCTGTGATTTGTTAATAAAGTAGTGTCTGGTGATGAGAGGACAAGTTTGTTGTGTTGATCAGTGTTTGGGTTTTTAGAAAGTCACTCAAGGCAAAACTGGATATAGTCAAAATGGAATCCGTAGTCTACTTTATGTTTTGTTTTTTGTTTTGTTTTGTTTTTTCTTTTATGGCTGCTATTAAATGAAAGAGAAAATATTAGATGAGCTAGCAGTATTGAGCACTAGGTCAGTAAACATGGCATCCCTTTGGTGGCATTACTTCACACCTGAATCGTTTTGATTTATTTTTGTCCTGATTGGTTTGTGTCTATTCTCTGTAAGCCCCTAGGATGCAATCAGGTTTTCAAGAGATCATAATCTAGAAGAACTAGCGGTACATCATATTTTTAGGGGTAAAAATCATTTTGCCTATTCTCTAAGTTTTGCAGAAGAATAGCATCTAATGAGAAAAAGCTGCTCCTGGTTTTAGACCAGGTACTATGGATATCCATGGTGATTGGAGGTCTGCTAGGCTCCCGCAGGCTAGGGAGATCTGTTCCAAGGCACGGTGTTGATGGGATACTGTCTCCTGTAAAGACAGACAGTGAGAGTGGTGGTCAGAGCATCAGGGGTATTGCTGGGGAAGGACAGAGGCAGGTGAAATGCATAAGAAGTTGGTTCCCTGGGGAGCAGAAAGAAGAACTGAGAGGGAGGACTCCCTCCATTAGGAAATTTTCTTGAATCATGTCTTGGCCAGAATGGGCACCTTTGGTCTCCTGAAACTAGTTAGCTTCAGTGACAGGTCTATGTTGTCATTTCTTACAGCCCTCCCCAAAGTGAGTTCTAATAAAATACTCATGGTTTGTGAGTAGCACTCAGATTTTATAACAGTTCACGGCACACAGTCCTGGTCCCTTCCTTGTGTGCTGATCCTTTCTCCTTCTTTCAGCACTCCATTTATCACAGCACCCCTAGACAAGGATGAAATTGTGGATTACACATGCCCAGTGAAAGGCAGAATAGAGAAAACCCTCCTGGGAGAGGTAAGGAATCCCTCTTGACAACAAGAAAATGGTGTCAAACGTCCTTTCAGCAGTGTGGGGAAGCAGCACAGCAGCTGTGGATGTGGCTGCAGCAGAGACCGTGTGCCTGGGTGGAGAGTGTGTCTGTGCAGGCCTGGGGTGGCAGAGTGGACATGAGGATGGAGCCTAATGCTTTGCTCTTTTGCCGTGGCAGATCTCAGAGTATATTGAGGAAGTGTATAGGGAAGCAGTGTAAAGATTCTGGCTGGTCTTTGTTGTTGGTCACCCCATTAACTCTCATGTCCTTCTGAGTTGACCCTAATGCAGAGGAGACATGGCCATCATTAGAAACTATTTGACTTGGTGTGGGTGTGTTCTACATTTGTCATTTATCATCACAGCATGTTAGGGTATTTGATCTCTGTGTCCATTTTGACACACTGTGGAAGGAGCCTGGGCCAGCACTGCCTTACTCACCTGTGGGTCTCTTATGCTCAAGCTAGTCCTAGTGGGTCAGTCCTCTCCATGATGCCTGCAGATCAATACGTAGAACCTCAGCTTCTTCTCCAGTACCATGTCTGCATGCATGCTGCCATGTTTCCTGCTGTGATGATAATGGACTAAACCTCTAAACTGTAAGCCAGTCCCAAATAAATATTTTCCTTTATAAGAGTTGCCATGGTCATGATGTCTCTTCACATCAATACTTATCTCACTAAGGCTGTTTGCCACTCCATCTGCACATCCAAGATCCTAGTGGAGTCTGGCGATGTGGCTGTTCATGGTGAGGCCATGATGTGCATCACCCCCAGGGAA
>NW_023505350.1:0-2393 GCF_004664715.2 Peromyscus leucopus | reverse complement strand
ACCAAAGTTAGAGTTACATCATTCACACAGCCCTGCAGGGAGAAAACAGGTGCTGATATAATCCTCTTACATTTTCTTTTCTTTCCTTTTCAAAAAGTTTTTTAAAAAGTTAAAAAAAATTTTGAATGTGCATTGTTGTGGTATTGTGTTCCCCAAAATATTGTGCACCCTAATAAACTTATCTGGGGTCAGGGAACAGAAAAGCCACTAGATACTTAGGCTAGAAAATGTTGGCACTCACGCCTTTAATCCTAGCATTCCAGAGGCAGAAATCCATCTGGGATCTCTGTGAATTCAAGGCCACATTGGAAACAGCCAAGCATGGTGACTTATGCCTTTAATCCCAGGGAGTGATGGTAGAAGGCAGAAAGATCTATAAGGTGTGAGGACCAGGAACTAGAGGCATTTGGCTGGTTAAGCATTTGGCTGGTTAAGCATTTGACTGGTTAAGCTTTTAGGCTTTGAAGTAGCACAGTTCTGCTGGGATTCATTCTGGATGAGGACTCAGAGGCTTCCAGTCTCAGGAAACAGGACCAGCTGAGGAATTTGCAAGGTGAGATAGCTGTGGCTTGTTCTGTCTCTCTGATCTTCCAGTGTTCACCCTAATAACTGGCCCCAGGTTTGATTTTATGAATAAGACCTACTAAGATTCCTGCTACCGTGCATGGAAGTTTTACTTGCATGTATGTGTGTGCACCACATGCATGCAATACCCATGGAGATCAGAAGAGGGCATCAGATGCCTTGAAGTTACAGGTGGTTATACACTGTCATGTGGATGCTAGGAACTAAATAAAGTCAGGTCCTCTGCAAGACCTGCGAGTGCTCTTAACCACTGAGCCATCCTCCCTCCTCTTGCTTACCTAATCTTAAACACTAGCTAAGGCCACTCAAATCCCATGCTCCTTCCTGAAGTCTTACAGACCATCCCTGTTTCTCTGACCTCTTCTGCCTGGAGAGTTTCTGCTCTGTCTGTTTCATTCATAAGACATAAGACATTCATCCATAGTTTATGGCATTATTTATCATCTCATAAGGAAGTGTTTCATCTTCTCAGTCTCTCTCTCTCTCTCTCTCTCTGTGTGTGTGTTTGTGTGTGTGTATGGTGTGTACATGTGCATGTACATTTGTGTGTACTTTTTGTGGAAGCCAGAGGACAATCTGAGTATCATTCCTCAGGTGGTATTGATCTTTATTTTTTTTTTTTGTGATATATATTTTTTATTTTACAATACCATTCAGTTCTACATATCAGCCATGGGTTCCCCTATTCTCCCCCTCCCACCCCTCCCCTTACCCCCAGCCCACCCTCCATTCCCACCTCCTCCAGGACAAGTCCTCCCCCAAGGACTGTGATCAACTTGGTAGACTCAGTCCAGGGAGGTCCAGTCCCTTTCTCCCAGACTAAGCCAAGTGTCCCTGCATAAGTTCCTGGTTTCAAACAGCCAATTCATGCAATGAGCACAGGACTTGGTCCCACTGCCTAGATGCCTCCCAAACTGATCAAGCCAATCAACTGTCTCACCTATTCAGAGGGCCTGATCCAGCTGGGAGCCCCTCAGCCTTTGGTTCATAGTTCATGTGTTTCCATTCATTTGGCTATTTTTTTTCAATAATTGGGTAAAACTGAAATTTATTATATGCCACAGTCATCCTAGGGAACTCCATGCTATATATATATAGCCTTTATGGTTCTATGGGTTGTGGTCTGATTGTTCATTTTATATCTAGAATCCACCAATGAGTGAGTACATACCATAACTGTCTTTCTGGGTTTGGGTTACCTCACTCAGGATGATTTTTTCTAGTTCCATCCATTTGCCTGCAAATTTCATGCTTTCATTGTTTTTCTCTGCTGAGTAGTACTCCATTGTGTATATGTACCACATTTTTTTCATCCATTCTTCCGTTGATGGGCATCTAGGTTGTTTCCAGGTTCTGGCTATTACAAATAGTGCTGCTATGAACATAGCTGAGCATGTATCTTTATGGTATGTATCAGCATTCTTTGGGTATATGCCCAAGAGTGGGATGGCTGGGTCTTGAGGTAGTTCGATTCCTAATCTTCTGAGAAACCGCCATACTGATTTCCACAGTGGTTGTACAAGTTTACATTCCCACCAACAGTGGAGGAGTGTTCCCTTTGCTCCACATCCTCTCCAACATTGGTTGTCATTGGTGTTTTTGATCTTAGCCATTCTAACAGGTGTAAGGTGGTATCTCAGAGTCGTTTTGATTTGCATTTCTCTGATGATTAAGGATGTTGAGCATTTCTTTAAATGTCTTTCAGCCATTTGTAGTTCTTGTTTGTGAATTCTCTGTTTAGCTCTTTAGCCCATTTTTTAATTGGACTGTTCAGTGCTTTGATGTCTAGTTTCTTGAGTTCTTATAAT
>NW_023505349.1:0-10606 GCF_004664715.2 Peromyscus leucopus | reverse complement strand
CTGGGATAAACATAATAGTCCCTGGGACGATATCCACAGCTCCATCCAACCATCCATCCATGCATTCATCCTTCCATCCATCCATCCAACCTAACATCCATCCATCCATCCATTCATCCAACCAAACATTCATCCATCCATTGAACCATCCAAACATCCATCCACCCAGCTTTCCATCCATCCACCATCCATCCCTCCACCCATCCATCCATCCATGCATCCATCCATCTATTCATCCAAACAAACATCCATTGAACCATCCATCCATCATTCCAAGCATCCATCCATGCATTCATCTTCGCATCCGTCCATCCATTGAACCATCCATCCATCCATCCAAACACCCTTCCATGCATTCATCCTCCCATCCGTCCATCCATCGACTCATCCATCCATCCATCCATCCATCCATCCATCCATCCATCCATTCATTCATCCATTCATCCAACCAAACATCCATCCATCCATCCAACCATCCAAACATCAATCCATCCATTCAACCATCCATTCATCCATCCATCCATCTATCCATCCATCCATCCATTGATCCATTGATCCAACCATCCATCCATCCATCCATCCATCCATCCATTGAACCATCCATCCATTCATCGATGCATCCATGCCACCATCCCTGCATCCATCCATGCATTCATCCAACCATCCAAACATCCATCCATGCATCCATCCCCAGCCGTAGCAGGCTACCTTCAAGCCACCTAAGAAAATGCACTCGGCAGGAGAAAGGTAAAAACAGCCATCCTTGCTCACGAAGTACAGCAGGAACAGGTGGACAGAGTCCTGGAGCCAATGCAGACAAGGAGCCGGGTCAGAGGGGGTTTGGGACAAGACTGGGGTCTTGGCTGTGTAAAGCCCCACCGCCACCGCCCACCCCAGGCCTCCCACTTGGTGCCATCCTCAAGACCACTGCTGGCAGGCAGGAAGAGCCACCGAGGTGGTCAATGAGCTGGGCAAGGCCAGTGCAGAGCCACGGACAAAGGACGGGCTTCTGCCCCCCCACCACCACCACCACCACCAATCAGCACGTGTCAACACTGGCAGAGACTCTGGGAGACGTTAGATAGACACACAAACAAACAAACAAAACACAACCCAAACAGAAAACCCACAGAGTTGAGCTTTGTATTCAAAGGTTGCCAAACTTTACAGGTTTGCAAGCCAGCCCCATCCCTCTTGGTTGAGGTGGACTCAGGCTCCCTTTTGCTCACCTTGCTTCCCTCCTACCAATTTGCTGTGGTTTGTGTGACAATCATCTCCAGTAAGGCAGACAAGGCAGGGGTCAAAGTACCTGCCTGGAACTTACTAAGCCTGAAAATAGAAGGGCGGCAGCGGTGGTGGTGGTGGTGGTGGTGGTGGTGGTGGTGGTGGTGGTGGTGGTGGTGACTATTACTATTATTACTATTATTATTATTATTATTATTATTATTATTATTACTAGTATTAATATTTAAAGAAAAGCAAGAAGGAGTAAGTAGTTCCCCAGATGGCTGCCCCCCAAACTGTCCCCACCTCCACCTCCACCCCCAGGCCAGCCCTCAACCCCGGGCATTTTCGCCAGAGTTGGAGCCAGGGAGCTGCTGCAGTTTGGAAAAGAAGGCCGGGTGGAGCACCGGGCGTGCGAGGAGAAGTGGTGTCCCAGCGTGCGTCCCTCTGTCCCGCTTGCTTGCTGGTGGTCCAGGGAAGGAAGAGGAGGCAGGTCTGGGCTCGCCTAGGCTCGCGTGGGCTCGCGTGGGCTCTGAAGGCGCTGGTCGAAGAAAGGCGCGCTGGTGAGATTGGGGTATCCCGAGGGGCGGGCCGGGTTGAGCTGCAGATGTGGAGAGCGGGGGACGGAGTCGAGAGGAGGCGGTCGTTGGTGCGTGTGTCGGGAGCGGGTCCGGTGGTGAGGGTCGCGAGCGTCGGTGTTGAGGGTGAAGGGTGTGGGCAGGGTTGTGCGGGTGTGCAAAGAGAGAGAGAGAGAGCGTCTCGGGCAGGGTCCGACTGTGTCCGGGGGCACAGGCGGGCGAGTTGGAAAAGTGAAGCGGGGCAGTGAGGAGGAGGAGAAAAAAATGTGTAGCCCAGGCTGGCCTCGAACTCGTGATCCTCCTGCCTCCGCCTCCTTCAGCAAATCCTACCGGCGTGCGCCACCACCACCGGCGACAGCCGACCGCGATCCGGACATACTCGAAACGCACACGTGATGACGAAAACAACACAGACACGCCCTCACGCGCAAGACGCCGCCCACCAGCCCTGCTCTCACCCCCGGGACACTCACAACGCACTCGCCCCACACACACCCGACCCAACCCGAAACACCTCTCACAACAAACAACGCTCGCTCCCTCCTTGCACGCAACGCAAACACAAACACAAACACAAACACAAACACAAACGCACGCACCCACACCACGTCCCAAACCCTCCGGGCGGACGCCCTACACCCGGCGCCCCCTTTTGGCTCACTGATCGCCCGGGACGCCGGCGCGAGGGCGACCCCTGGCGGCCGCACCGGGAACCCACACTCACCGCCCCACAGCGCCCGCCCCCGACACCCCGTCCACCCAGCTTGCCCAGGGACCCGTCCTTCCGCCCGCCCGACGCCCCGCCACCGGACTCCCTTCGCTCTCCTCCCAACGCCCGCTCCTCACTGCCAGCAAAACCCACAGCAAAACCAAGGCCTCCAACTCGGGACCGTCGCCGGCCTTCTTCGCCACGGGCCGCTGGGCTCACCGCCGGCTCAAGCCCTCCGCCCCCCTCCCAAGCCCACCCCACCCAACCCACTCCCCAAGGAACACACCCACCCAACCCCATGACCTTACTCCTCCACACCTTCTCCCGGGAGCCGGGAGGCTCGGCGGGAGCACTCCGTACCCCAGACTATAGGTTCCCCTCCACCCGTGCTTTCAGGACTGCCACCAGTCAAATACTGGCTGCCTGGCTGCCTGGCTGCATGGCTGCCTGGCTGCCTGGCTGCCTGGCTGCCTGGCTGCGTGACTGCGAGGACCTATCCGGGGGAGGGCGAGTGGGTGGGTGCCCTGCACCTGGACACTCTGCTAGGGACGGCCAGCTGAGCGAGCGAACGAGCGAGCACCCCGTGACACACACACCCTAGAAGACACCTCTCGCTCTATCCCACTCCCCTACCCGCAGGACCCTCTCCTGCCACATGTCTCCAGGGAAGCAGGAGGTTGGGGGGAACCGGAGCGGGGAAGGCCTCCTGACCCCACAAGGCCCGAGCCCAAGCCCCAAGGCACAACCCAGGGACTTCCTCCCACCGGGATCCAAGCGGTGTCTTCAGAGAAACCCTCCCGGAGCACCTGGTCCTACCCCACACATCTCTAACGACATGCCTTCTTTTTCAGTTTGATTTTATACTGAACACCTCGATCTCAACTGCCTCTCCACCACAGACTTTGACTGACCACATCAGGGACAAGTTGGGATGACCATTTATTTGGGGCAAGAAAAGCAATCAGCAGTAAAAGAGAAGAGGTCGGGAAACAAGAGAAAGAAAAGGAGGAGACAGAGAAAGAGACAGAGACAGAGACTCAGACTGAGAGAGTCAGAGCGTGTCTGTGTGTGTGTGTGTGTGTGTGTGTGAGAGAGAGAGAGAGAGAGAGAGAGACAGAGACAGAGACAGAGACAGAGACAGAGAGACAGAGAGACAGAGAGAGAGAGAAGGAGAGAGAGCAAAGGAGAGGGTGATTTGCCAAAGATAGAAATGGGGAGTTGGTAAAGTGGGGTCTCCCACCTGTAATTCCTGCAGGCAGGTGGAGGGAGAGGCAGGAGGATGAACTAAAATTCTGTACCAGCTGGGTCTAAACAGTGTTGCAGCAAGATCCAGGAGGGCAAAAGCAGTAGGTATTGAGGCCTTCAATCCTAACCAAACCATACCTAACCAAACCAAAGTGAAAGAAGCCAGTGAATCTATCAATATGAACGGTGAAGAAAGCTCAAGAGGCTGAAGATGGGCTTGAGAGGAAGCAGGGGTCTAAGTGGCAGAGCTGGTAGCCAGACATCAGGAGATGGGCGACTTGGAGGAGGAGGAGGAGGAGGAGGAGGAGGAGGAGGAGGAGGAGGAGGAGGACGGACAGTGGAAACGGAGAGAGAGGTGAACACAGGCACAGGAAGAGAGGTAGGACTCCTGCCCTTTCTCGAACCCACCCACCCACCCACTCCATCCACTCCCCCACCCCACACACTCCCCATGCCTCTTCCCTCTTTGGCTCCTGTTCAGAGAAAGATGGCCTGAAAACACCCCTCAGATCTGTTCTTCTTTCCTCCCCTGCTGGAAGCCTGGGGCCTATCACGAGTCCACCTTGACCTCAGCCAGTGTCCAGGGCCAGGAGCCGGCACCTCCACTTGGGGACTTTCACAAGACAGAGACTTGCCTGGGGAGGGGACTCGCTGCAAACACAGGGACCGGCAGAGGGATGGTCAGGCTGAGGTCAGAACGAAATCTGGCTGGGCACCCCTCACAAGTCGGTGTTGGTTCCAACTTCCAGACCCTGACACCACCGGGCAATGGACTTTCGGCGTACTGAACGAGCCCGGCATGATTTTGCAAACAGCCTTCTTGGTGAGAGATAATTAAAACAGCCTCACGTGTACCACAAAGCCTGTGACTTGTTGACGTCGAAACTCTTTTGCTAATTACATACGACCACTCTCAAAGAGATGGGTTCCCATGGCTGGGAAACAATGCTCATGAGCCAGGGCAGCCGCACTCATGCTGTGGGTCCACAGTCTGTTTGGGGGCGGGGAGTGTTGCTGGAGGGCTTCTCTCCAGGTTCCACCAAGCCCCACAGTCCCACAATCCACATATAAAATTATCACTCAGACGCTTATATCACTTATAACCTACTTTTAAAGAACAACTTGTTTAAAAGGTTTTACATTGGTATAGATTTTAGTTTATGTTTAAAATGTTTTACACTGGTATAAATTTTAGTTTATTGATACAAACTTGAAGTTAATTTTGTTATACTGTGTATATATATATATATATATTTCTATTCTTGTTTGAGGTATTATGTTTATGTAACTCATTTACAATTGTAATGGATAATTAAAAATAGATTAATAATTAGTTATCTATGATAATCATATTCGTAGCCATGTTAGTTAAGTCTTCTAGGTATACATAGATATATTTCAGATAGATAGGTAGTCTTCAAACACTTCATAGACCTAGAGAATATGGCCTTTAAATAACTTAGAATTCTGTTGACATGAGACACAATTGCTCCTGGCTGCACCAATTTGATCCCGAGAGAAAGTTGGGCTTCTAAGACATTTCCATTTGGAAGTTTGTCTTCTTGGCACAAAATGGCCTACTGGGCAAAGAACTGCCTTTGCCTTGACGGCTGACGGTACGAATATAATGCTGTCCTTTCTGGACAAACGGGACACAAGGAAAGCCACCACTGTACTCTGCCAAGACAGGGTAAGATGGTCTTTCAGAATTCCTGCATATGAAAATGGTCTGTCATATACTCTAGGCCTGTAGCCAATTTGAATGCACCAACAATGCTGAGAAACATTAGGTGACTGTCCAGGCTGCCAGCTGTCTTGGTCTACTCTTGCAAGATTCCCAAAAGTTGCTTGCATCCATCTACCATTTCTCAGGTGCCATTATGTTCCTTCTCAGGTCTTTGATGTGGTTGAAGACTAGATAGTTGTAATTTCCTCAGTTATGATAAAAGATAAGTTAGTTATAAAACCTTAAACTCACAAATATAAGATAGATAGGACATCTTTAATATTGTCACTATAATTCTTGCTTGATAATTGTTTTGTTATATGTAATTTTACCATGTTAAAGTTAAAACCTTCCTTTTAAAAAAAAGAAGAAGAAAAGGGGAAGTGCTGTGGATATCATTCTATATAAATAAAACACTGATGGCCAGTGATCAGACAGGAAGTATAGGCAGGACAAGGAGAGAGGAGAATTGGGAAACAGGAAGAAGGGGGAGAGACACTGCAGCCACCGCCAGGACAAGCAGCATGTAAAGACGCCGGTAAGCCACCAGCCACGTGGCAAGGTATAGATTTATAAAATGGGTTAATTTAAGATAAAAGAAGAGTTAGCAAGAAGCCTGCCACGGCCATACAGTTTATAAGTATTATAAGCGTCTGAGTGATTATTTTATACGTGGATTGTGGGACTGTGGGGCTTGGTGGAACCTGGAGAGAAGCCCTCCAGCAACAGGGGGGGGCTCTATGGACCCCTTCACTCGGGTCACCTGAGACCCACAGATAACAAATTTATGTCAAGAACCATGACAGTAGTGACTGAGTCCCACATAAATGTGTCAAGAGTCAGGTGTGGCCTAGCCCTACAAGGAGCACGGGGGTCACCCAGGCTCGGCTCCATTTGTAAAGTACAGGTGACATCTCCCGTGAGGATGGCTTCTGTTGACCGAGACAGAAACAAGCTGAAAGAGGGCCTTGGAGGGAGAGTCTGGGATTCAACACAAGAGTCAAGTGTGATCAGGACCTCCCTACAGGGAGCACAGGTCACCGAGCTATTAGCTACATCCATTCCCAGACTTCTAGGAGAAACACAGGTACACATCCCTTCAGTTGAAGAGACAATCTTGCCTGCTCAGTGTTTCTGATTCCCTAGTGCTCATCTGTGAGCTCAAGGACCACTTCCCCCTACACACTGGCTTTAGGACTCTGACCTCTCATGTGGCTGTGCCTCCTCATCTGCTCCTTCCATCCAGACCTCATTTATCCATCCATCAGTCCATCCACCCATCTTCCATCCATCCACTCATCCATCCACTCATCCATCCATCCATCCATCCATCCATCTATTCATCCATCCAACCAACCATCTACCCACCCTTCCATGCCTTGGTCCAACCATACATCCCCCGGACCATCCATCCATCTATCCACCCATCCATCCATCTATCCATCCATCCAATAATCAATCAATCCATCCATCCGAAAACCCACAAACCCACCCACCCACCACCCATCTATCCAGCCAGTCAGTTAGCCAGCCACCCAGCCACCCAGCCATCCCCAGCAGTAGCAGTCTTCCTCCAAGCCACCTAAGAAAATGCACTCGGCACAAGAAAGGTAAGAACAGCTATCCCTGCTCCAGGAAATACACCAGGAACAGGTAGGTGGACAGAGTCCTGAAGCAAATGCAGGCAAGGACCAGGGTCAGAGGGCTTGGGGACATGGCTGGGGTCTTGGCTGGGTAAATGCCCACCTCCACCGCCCACCCCAGCCAGGTCTCTCACTTGGCGCCATCCTCCAGACCATGGCACACAGGCAGGAACAGCCACCAAGGCAATCAATGAGCTTGGCAAGGCCAGTGCAGAGCTCCTGACAAAGAACGGGCTTCTGCCACCCACTGATCAGCACGTGTCAACACTGGCAGTGACTCTGGGACACTAGACAAACAAACAAACACACAAACAGAGAGACGAAAGAACGAATGAACTAAGGAACGAACGGGGGGGGACAGAAAATCTAAAGAGTTGAGCTTTGTATTCAAAGGTTCCAAACAATACAGGTTTGCAAGCCAGCTCCATCCTGTTCTCTGCTCTGGACCTGTGCTCCCTTTTGCTCACCGTGCTTCCCATCCTACCAACTCCGGGTGGTTGGGGTGACAATCGTCTCAAGGAAGGCACACAGAGGCAAGGGTCAGAGTACCTGCCTGGTACTAAGCCTAAAAACAGAAAGTTTGTTGATGTTGTTGTTGTTAATACCATCATCATCATCATCATTATTATTATTATTATTATATAAATAAAAGCAAGAACGTGGAAGTAAAACCTAAGAGGTGGGTGAGAAGTTCAATAAAATTTGGAGGTGGAAAAGTCAAGGCCAATTAAGACAGTGCCCCTGGCACAGGGATAGTAAAAACAGGTGTTTGTGTGTTTGTGTGTGGAAGGGTGTGTGTTTTGGGGTCTGTTGTTTCAATGTTTATACTCAGTCTATTATGGTATGGAGTCAAAGGCAGACTGGTAAGGTTATTTTTCCCTCCACCCTTGGTGTCTTGGTGTTGGCCTTCTGGATTTTATGTTAGACCACCTTTCCTTAATTGCTCAGTTATTATTTTTTTTAATTCTCTTTTGTACAGAAATGATAAGAGAATTCTAGAGTAGTGTTAAGGATATGGTATCACTCATTTCAGAAAAATGTGGTCACAATTTTTTGGTTTGTATATATCATTGTTTTTCATTGTTCTTTATTTGTTTTATTGTTTTTCCTTTAAAAAAAAATAAATAAATAAATAAAAAACCCGGATGGCTTCCGAAGGAACTGACAAAAAAAATTCGTACTTCTTCTTCCCTGGTAGAGTTCCTGTTTTCCCCTCTACCCTGATTGTAGTTGGTCCTGAATTTTTTTCAGTTTTGTGAGGATCTCTGCCCTCTAATCCATCCTTGTCCCGAGTTCCTTAGAGCAGTCAAAAGCTCGCGTCTCCCACACTGCCATGCTGTTTCTCTTTTTCTCGGGAAGATGCGATTTTCAGGCGTCCCATGCTCAGACTCTTCTTGACTTAAATATTACTTTCCTATTTCACCATTTTTAAGTCTGCAAGGCTCCTGCTTTTGTTGTTTGGGTCGCCGGGTGGGGGAGGGGGGCGCTGCCATTTTGCATAAAGATCACCCAGCATGCTTTGAGTCAGATTTTATCGGGTGGCTTTGTAATTCTTTGAATTTTAAACAAATTTTTCATATAAATTAAATATTTTTGTATGGTTTTCTTATCGAGAATAGGTTTGGTTTTGGAATACAAGTGCATATTTTTGAAGTATTGCCATTGTAGTCCACCATGACTGTAAAGGCTTTATTGTTTTCAGCCTTATATATCTTTCTGTATCACAGAATCTTTCGGTTGGTCCGAGGGTAGTGGTGTTTACAACTAATTGATCACAACCAGTTACAGATTTCTTTGTTCCTTCTCCACTCCCACTACTTCACTTGACCAGCCTTTTGTTGGTTGAGATGATTCAACCCATCCCACTTAAGGCCTTGGACAACCAAGGACTAGGTTACCAGATAAAACATGTTTATGTGTCAAAATGATCCATATTCAGTCAACTCCCTATTTGTGTCAAAAGAGAGGACAAAACACAGCATCCTGTTGTGGAAAAGAACAAGTTACAGGTTGCAAACTCGAATGCACAAGTCTACTTTGAAGCTTGCAAAGTGAAAGTCAAGGGAAGAAGTTTTCAAGACAGTTGGCCTAGAAATGATCCTCCTTACACAGGGAAACCCTGTCTTGAAAAACAAAGAAAAGAAAAAAGAAAAAAAGAAAAGAATAGGAAAAGAAAAAGAAAAAAGAAATGATCCTCCTTTCTGAGTAGGGGGCAAACTGATTTCTTTATATGTTTCATGCCTAGACTTCTCTAAGCTTTTCTTTTCTTTTACAATGTTAAATTGATATTGATATTGAAAGAAAATTTTCTTTCTGTTTTGAAATGATTGGCTTTTACAAAACAGAATTGTTGTTTCAAGCTATTTTGTATGCTGAGATAGCAGGATATATACCATGCAATATTTGGTACATAGTTATACTATTAGTATTTGAAATTAAGACCCAGTAGTGCTATGATCTAAATGTGTCCCTAACACACAACAACATTTGTGTGTTGGAATCTTAGTCACTTGTGTGAAAGTGTTGTGTATTGGGAGTAGTCTTGGGGATGTTGAGGCCTTGAGGATTCTATCTCCATGAATTGCTAAATGCTTCTATTAAAAGAGCTCGCAGCATCAGGTTCTCTCTTCTGCCAGTCAAGGACACAGGATCCATCTCTGTTTTGTCTTTCCACTAATTGCCCTGTGAGAACACAGAAAGAAATCCCTTATCAGATGCTAATGTTTTCGGGGTTTTTTTTAACCTCTAAACTAGAAACATATATTCACATAAATCATCCAATCCAGAGTGTTCTGATAAAGCAGCATAAGACACACTAAAAAAAGTATATGTTGACCCTATCTTAGTCTGGATATGGTGTCACATACCTTTAATCCCAGCCATTGGGAGGCAGGGACAGACTGATCTCTGAATTCACATCTGGTCTCATAGCAATTTCCTATTCAACTAGGGCAATTAATTAACCAACTAACTAATCAAATCAACACAAAATTCTTTACTGTTTCAGACTCAGCATGTTATGTTTTGGGGGGACTGATTAATATTATTGCAATGGCCACTCATTGCTTTACAGATATCATTATCTGGTTTATTGTCAAGTCTTAAGGGATTATGCACTCCCAACACCTATGGAAGGAGATCTTTCTAACATTACTGAAACGCCTGAAGTTTCATTGCTCTTAATTTCTTAGTGTCCCCACTAACATTATTTACACGCACAGCAGTAAAAAGTGTTATGCCTGAAGAGGCCTAACAACATTAGTGCAACCATGATAGGCTGCAGACTAACATTACTGGGACTAGGCCTCACTATTACAATAACAGGGAAAAGCCATAAACTGTATCTTGTGGAAGACCAGTCAGAATTTAGACAAACAAGTACTAGAACGCTCTAGAACATAAAGGATAGCTTACATAATCTGTATATAAATCGCCAATTTCCTTGCAGCAATGCCAGTACCAATCACTGTTTGACAAGACT